>NW_009596499.1:0-18264 GCF_000690535.1 Cariama cristata
TAAACTAATTTCCCCACGTCAGATCTGTTTTGCCCGTGATGGTAAGTAATAGGTGAGTGATCTCTCCCTGTCCTTATCTCGATCCCTGAGCCTTTCGTTATGTTTTCTCTCCCCTGTCCAGATGAGGAGGGGAGTGACAGAGAGGCTTTGGGTGGCACCTGGGCTCCAGTCAGGGTCGACCCACCACAATGGGAAGAGTCCCAAATGACATCTAAGAGAATTTGCTAGCTGAAGATTCTGCAAATCCTTGTAAGTAGTAAGCATTTAGATATTTTTTGAGCACTCTACTGACCTCATTGTCGTCTGTGTTTTAGAAGGTAGAAAAGCTGTTAGAGCAGCAGTGTATAAATGCAGCTCTTACAATTTGCATTTACTTAAGTAATAGAATTGTTCTGAGTCCACTTTTAATTCTGTGTTTCTTTCATAACATAGGAAAGCAATGAGAGAGATAATTCTGAAATACTATGAACTCTGAAAGGGAATCTGAGATGTATAGAAAACAAAAGAAAATGAAGCACGCTGCTATTAGGTGTTTGAATAGCCTCCTGATCTAAAGACATTAAACATCGTTAAGAACGTCTGGGCTTGGCAACAGGAGGACTGAGAGGACTCCTTCAACAGCCTGGTGGAGTGCAAGCTCATCTAAAACAAAGAAATAGACCAAGATTTGATAGCATACAAGGAGAGAAAAACAAGGTAGTTTTAGAGGGAATATCTTCTAAAACCTGTAATTTGTTTAGCTTAACAATCTCTTTGAAACCATGATAAAAATGCAAGGACTGTGGAGATTTCACAGAAACATTTATCCCAAAAGCCAGTGATAGGTACCCACAACACTCTACCTCTTTATCCTGAGCTCATTAGCATACGCCATCAAAGTTCCTTTCTGTAATGCATTTACTAGGGGATGGTCATTTGCCAAATGTAGTTCGTTTCCTCTCTCCTACCCTCAGGGACCATCATTTTAGTTTTCTTCTAAGCTTATGTACCCTCACATGTCATTGTTTGCAGGCAGCAGTCTCGTGAACAAATTCAATAGAAACAGGGCAAGAATTCTTTCTCTCCTCATGTACATCCTATCATAGAAGTAGCGTGTACTTTTCACAGGAAAGATCGAGCAAAAGTAGGACTAGCTGGAGTCCATGAGACATCAGATTGCCGTCAGGACAGACTAAGCACTTGTTGCCCAATCACAGCATAAATACATGGATGGATTTTTACACACTTCCAAAACGATCTGAGCTTTTCGAGAGAGGAATTAATGTTCTTCTAGGATGGCATCAACATGGCAGAGATTGAGATTAAAGTTTGGTAGATTGGAACTGAATAATTAAACTTCATAACAGAGTTTCAATGCTGAAATTTGGGAAAGCAAAACCTGTGCTTTGAAAGAAAGTAACATGCACATCTTGAAAAACTCCACTATCACTTTCTGTGGTGTGGTCAAATGGAGAAACGGAACTGAAACAACTTCCAGACCTCAAATTATGTCTAAGGTAAACTGGAGTGAATGATAACCACTGTAGTTACCCTTCAGAAACACTGGGGTTATGTATGTCTGTGGTTTCAAAGTTAACAATAACACAGCATTGCATGCAAATTGGTGACCTCTACCAAGAAAAGAGGATGTATTTCCCTCATTAGCTGGTGGTAAACATGGTAAACAAAATGTACACTCTGACATCAGGGCTTATTTAAATACAAGAAGCCAGTGTTAATGATAATAAACTCATCTGCAGTTTGTGAGCTAGCTATGGACCTGCTTTACAAAATATTCCTAATATTCAGAGTTAGGGCTTGTCTACAAGATGAAAAAGGGAGAGAAAAAGGCATCAAGAAATAATACTAACTGAGATGCCTCATGTAATCTCATCACACTAAATAGCACACAGCACACAGAAGCTTCATCTAAATAAACTGGCTTTTACTTCACTGCAGTTCATAGCTTCTTCATTAGAACTCATCAACGAGTTAGGATTTGCGGCAGATGTCTCCATTCCTCTGGGCCTTATGCATTACAGAAGCGTTCCACTGTAAAACAGGGCACACATCCTACTGAAATAATATTAACTGAGATGCCTCATGTAATCTCGTCATACTAAATAGCACACATAGCACACAGTAGCTTCATCTAAATAAACTGGCTTTTACTTCACTGCAGTTCATAGCTTCTTCATTAGAACTCATCAACGAGTTAGGATTTGCGGCAGATGTCTCCATTCCTCTGGGCCTTATGCATTACAGAAGCGTTCCACTGTAAAACAGGGCACACATCCTACTTCAAATGGCCTCCAAGCCCTGTTATCATTAAAGCAGTATCTTCCAATGCTTACTGGGCTGGAAAAACACTGCCACTTACCCAGAAACATAGAGAAAGAAGTCCTGCCTTGCAATGCGAGGGCTTTCCTGGAGCATAATATGCACCTTAAATTGTGTTTTATATATGCCGTACATTTGCTTTGCCATTAATGAATTTCAGGCATATTTGAAGTTAAAACAGTGCCAGTGATAGTTAAGAGTACTCATTATATAGGGATAGATTTTTGCTGCAAGGTAGTTTTATTACTAGTTTTGTACTGACAAAAGTGACTTGTTAAAGCTTTCACCAATATAAAAATGTGGCTTGCTGAGATCTGTACTGAAGGAAAAAAAACCTTGCTAAAATTTCTTTGGAGAATGCGTACTTTGTCGGGGACAAATGCCTTGCTAAAACTCATACTGACTAAAAATAACATGTATTGACAAAGCAAATTAATTTCTTATATGATCAAAGCCATTGAATGCTCCGCTGTCATAAATGCAAGTCCCTATTTTCAATTACTCTTCCACAGACAAGGTGCAACCACATAGCATGGGATTGGATAGGACACAGGCAACTAGTGCCGGGGTGTGACAGGGCAGCCAGCACAGCAGCCAGCCAAGGCAGAATAATAATTTTGAGCACAGAGTTCTGTTGCTTTGAGATCTGATTTGCAACAGCTTTGTGTTTGTAATGGTGATAATGCATCTGTAGCTTTTCATGTCCTTTTACAACACAAGATGGTATAAAATTATAGGAATTGATAAATCCCTCTTATGTAATTTTGGAGTCCTCTACTGCTCTGGTCTTTCTCCCAGTTTTTGGAAGCCACCATCACCCTGCTACAGTAGCACTGGTGAAAAACACCATGGTCTTGCATGTTCTGTTGAGTTTACCAAGACCTTTATGTTACCGCACCTGTATATAACCAACCTATGGTTACAGTAGTGAACTCTTCTCCAAGAGAAGAGAATGACTGATTAAGCCAACACTTTATATTCTGTTAATAAAGACATGACAAAAGGCAAAGAGGCTGCTGCTGAAACTACAACAGCTTTCTGTGCAGTTTATACTGACACAGTATTCACTCCAAGTGTGTAAACTGACACTGCGGGTGCTCTATAACCAGTAGCTCACATGGCTTTATTGAACTGCTGGTCCCTCTCAGACATCAAGGTCCATCAATGAGTTAGTCACCTGCCTTCCTTTGATACCCAGTGTAAAGAAAAAGGCACTTTTAAAGTGAGTCATCTGACCTAAGCAGGACATCTACTTTTGAGGAGATTGATTTCACCGTATCTTTTTCTTTCTCAGTGAAAAAAGGATCTATATAGGATTTTTTTCATAACTAGCTTAGCTATGGACAGATACATTGTCTATATCTTGTTGAGCCAAATCCCAACTTTTTTGTCCAGGGTGCATAAAACTAATAGGAGCCATTATACTTCTGCTCCCCATCCATGTCCATTTTTCATGCCGAGCAACCTCAATTTCCCTTCAACCTAGGGATCACCAGTATAGAAGTAAGTATCAGAAGGATTTATTTCAGAAGTATCAGGTAATGCTTTCTTGCCTGCCTCTAAGACTTCCCAGAGTCAAAGGACACCATCCACGTTCATTTGATGTACACCAGAAGTTTTACTGACAAAAAATTCAGGGTCTTTTCATTAAATCAGTATTGATTTCTTCCAAATTCACACAGCAAAAACAGGATGAAGTAAAGGAGACCTGATGCACTAAAACTGTGCATAAAAGCAGAGAACAAGCACTCCCAAGACGACCCTCCATATTGAAGCCAGTTTACTATGACTTCCTATGATCATTTTTGCTACACACGGACTCATTTGTTGTATCACCGTGTGTGTACTTTAGCAGTGCCAGAGCTGCCATACAGCACTGCCTTGTCTTTAATGAGAACAGCAATGGAGAGACTAGATCTACATGATCTTTTTCTAATGATTGTTTTTACTTTCTCCATCATATTCCTAGTAGTAGGGCAACAATTATTTGAAGAATGGGATTTTATGATTTAAGGATGATCAATGTGAAACTAAAATCGGCAAAGTATAAATTACACATATTTTACACCTAAATGTTCCTATAGTCTTTGAACTTCAATGTGCACTTTTAATCAGTCTAGACAAAGACTTTCAAAACCCAAATCCTCCGAAAAAAGCTTTGTGCAAAAGAACAGCATCGTTTACTTATTTTTACTACACTTCTACAGTGACCTGACACATCCTTACATGTATTTAAAATAATTGTGTCTTAAAGATTAGAGCAGTTTATTGACTGCTGATTCTGATGTGCAATCTTTTTTTTAATTCATTGCAGCACTGGGTGCAATTATTTTCACATTTTGTTTTTCTAGAAACTGAAATATGTATTTTTGAAGACACATTACTGGTTTGTTTCCTTCTCCAAAATGATTCTGAAGGATTTTTGGGAGGATAGTCATTCACTTTATGAAGTAATTAGTCACAAATAGTCTGTCATTTATAAATAACATCATCATTGCTTTACTATTATTTTTAGAGGAGAAAGGGGATCCTAGGTGTAGTGAAATGAGAAATTCTGCAGTGTATTAACGCTGAAACCATGCAAGTCCCTATGGCTATATAGAGAGATAAAGACACAAGATAGGATACTAATTAGAGAATATGTAGTCCTGAGGCAATGCAGGACAAATTGCTTAGGCATGCTGTAGAGAAAGTGTCAATGCCTGTAGTAGCATGAAGGCGGCCTTAAAGGAATTTGGGATAATACACACCCATGCCAACCGGTTAAAAGTTAGAGGCAGAAATCCCCTTGTATGTTAAATGTTAAAATAAGGTGAGTTCAGCCCCCAGGTGGGGAAGGCTAGTGACGCTAAGCCTGTAGGAAGCTGTGGCCAAATGAAGGCATTAACTTTTTAAACTTTTCCAGAGCACAGTCTTACTGCTGGCATTTGCTTTTGATGACAGGCTGGAAAGCATAAACAGCAGGGCCTCATCAACATGCACACATTGTAATTAAAAAAAATGAAGATGAAAAATACTGGGAAAGTCTCTTATTTTCAGAGCAAGCATTTAACAGCAAAGCACTGCAGATCGAGATCCTACTCAATCTACCGGTACTTCCAATGACAAAAATGGTATTGTACAATTGTCAAGATAAACAACTAGGTATGCAACATTCTTGACTTTTACTGTGATGCCATATACCTGCTAATACAGCACATTCTGTTTCTCATTTGGGGCTCACACAGTTGTAGCTGAGCAGTGAGGACTGTATACCAAGCCTTGCTAACAATTTCAGAAAACTCAGGCGTTTTGTTAGCATACCAAATAGAAGACAACCTAGAGGGGTTACATACTGTCACCCTCTTAATTAAATCTGTAGTTCTGTTTCCTAGTGTCTATAGTCAGTTTACAGTGCATCTGCAATATGACTTTGCATGCAGAGCTAACAGCAAGAATACTGGGGAATTATGAATCTAGTAATAACTCTAGCAACTGCCGCCTTCTGCAAACTCCTCCTCATGTGAATCATGCCACTGAATCCAAGCAGACTGCTCTCATAAGGACTATTCTTACAATTATGCGGCTTCACAATTTGTTGTAACAGTGTCATAATCTACACAGCAAATGCCTTACCCGGTGTTTTCTTTAATAGCCATGTGGATCCTCTGTTTCTGCTTTACCATTTATTGAAGTGTTGATTTATTCAAAAGAACAGTAGTCATCACAACTCAGTACAGGTTTTTAGAAAACGGTAACTGCTCTGAAATGGATACTTCACATGTTTCATGGACATGAGACATGTAGCCATGGAGCATGCTAGTGTGTGAGGTGTCTTTGGAGACTTCAAAGGAATGTGTGAAACTTTAAATGATAAAGATGTGAGCTCGAAGATGCTTGTTTTGGTATCAGGTCTGAAATCATAGAAGTCAATTCAAGAGTACTCTCGTATTTGGGAACTGTTTTGTCTTTTTTTTAAAAAATACAGTTTTAAATGAGAAAAATCCTGGGAAAGAAGCGAGGAATGCGAGAGAGAGCACACTCTTGCACGTGAACTAAACATGACTTGTCAGGATTATAATCATGTCTGCACTGCGTTAGAGAATACAGTATTAGGAGATATTTTCACAGCTCAGCTCAAAAGGGAGAAAGAAAAGACTGGAAGGTCAGTCTGAATTTACAAAAGTCAAAAGACAAAGAAAACCTGCTGATAGCTCACAGCACATCAGGAGGAGGAAGAACTAGCTTTTATACACTCCTCATGTTTGAAGGCAATTCCATCTATAAGTTCTGCACAGAAGAGGCCTGTGTGTTTCCTTTTCTACCTGTGACATGGCAAAAGCCACATTTCAAAGTGCAAGAAAAAATGCCCTGAAGTTCTCTGATTTCAAAGAAACTTCTGGTATTTCTGGTTTTTGCATTAGCTGATGCTTTTTCCCTTTTCTTTCTGTAGCTCCACAGCAACTCAGTAATGACCATCTCTTATGTTGCAAGTTAGACAGAGACTAATGCAGGGCACAGCTTGGTAAAATGTCTTAAACAATCAAGCCCACAGCAACCAAAAATGTTGCGAACAGCAGAGAGGACTGTTTTCATGGGGCTTGCATTTAGTTTGCAGTACTTCACAGGGATGTTTCAGAGCTCTGTGTTGTAAATGGAGTACATGCTTTGCAGCTCTCCTTTTGAGCACGACTGATGGACAGTTAACCCTCAACTAAACAGGACAAGGGATGACTTTGGCAAAGCAGTTTAAAAAGCCTTTCATTATAGCCAAGAGCTTTCAATTGCCTCTCAAAAGTAACTTTCTCTGGGCTGCATATGCTATATATCCCTGAAAATTCAGATCAATGAGGGGCTTCTCTGTATGTTCAAATGCCATTTCCTTGTCCTTCAGACCATCTGTATTCGAATAGAAAGGATGGCTAAAGATTAACTGCTGCATCATATCAGCAAACCGTGTTTAAATTCTTCCTGAGAAAGGTCTTTTTGTATAAAACAATTGTATATTCTGCGTTTTTCCCATCAATGAGCCATGGTGTGTTTCAGCATATCCTTTGCCCTAGGAACCCGCAGCAAGCAATCGCTGTTCCACAGTTTACCAGTGACATTTCATTAGTTGAAAACGCCTCTTTCAGAGCTTTTTTTCCTGGAAGCAATACCACATGGTGTACCCTGTGCACAGAAATCAACATTTAAAAGCCCCTGCTTCATTATTTTCCCTTATTTCCTGTCCTGATTGAGCGAGAAGGGCAAAGGGCAGGGAGCCTGATGGCATGCGATTATGGGCAGACCCCAGATAGCAGGGGTGAGGAAGCTGTTCAGAGAATGTTGCTGAAGAATGAATATTTATGATTTCTTATCCTGTAACCTATTTCAAAGCATAAAACCCCCAGCACAATAATGCTCAGGGCTTGGCAAAACCCACAAAGCAATAAAAATAATTTATTCCGTGAAGGGGGAGACTTGTGTGAAGGTAATTGAAGGGAGATTTTGACCACGTCTTTGATACTGACTCTGACTTAACTCTAAATCTGAGGGCTAAACTATGTCTGCAGCCATCCCTGTAGTAAAGAACTAACAGATCTGGGTGGGTGTAGATAAGAATAGAATCTATCCTATGATGGGAAGTTTGGAAAGCAGATTCATTTCCTGGGAGAAAAACATGTAGAAAAATCACCTTTATGTTTTCATCAATGCCTTATCAAATTTTAGTTAAGAATAGTTTAGTTTAGAATAAAACCCTTTAAAAAATTGAAAAAACTTTTACTTGACATGGTTTTGGTTTTTTTAAGTTCCAAGTGCTTAGATTACAAGGATGCTTTTGTGGCAAAATGTTCCATTTTATCCCTAGAGTTACTTGCCATCGAAATGCAGCAGATCAAAATTGGTCATGCTTTTTTCCAGGCATCTCTAGTCTCTGTTCTCAAGAACACCATCCGCAATGACATTCAAGGAGTCCCATTCAGAAACAAATCCAATGCCTCACATGGGAATTTTGTATCTCAGACAGATGTCTAAAGGAGATGTCCAAAATAGTCTGGATGAGTTACTGACTGGAAATTACTCTTTCCTGCACCTCTGAAGGAAGCCTACAGTGACTGAGTATGGGCACTGCTAAGCAGTGAAGCACCTGCTTTGGGCTGAGAAGGCAAAATCCAAATGTCTCTCCACCTGACCCCCCTCCATGACTTATTCCACTCCAATTTTCAAAGAATCTGCAGGCACTCTTGGTCTCAACACCGAGTAGAGTGGTGGCTACCATCTTCTTCGCAGTCAAGTCAGAGGTGGAGCCACATCATTTGACACAATGACTTCATGGTACAAGAAGGGAATAGGGAAAGCAAATTCCAGTGTCTTCCTCATTCTGGTGTCACTCCTGGAGCAGATGGAGTGACCTGGGCATTAGGCAGTAATTATTCCCAGCAGCCCTTGGCAAGCGGAGGTGTTGAGAATTTCATGCTCTGGTTGGTAGCCAGCTCCCTCAGAAACATACCCATTTACTTGTTGCTTGCTCAGGGAGGTTTTTGTGGATCCTCCTCTGAAACATCCAGCTCTCTCCTTCAACTTAAAGTTCAGGACCACAACACCTATAGACTTTTTTGGACTCCCTACTTAAGTGTTTTACAGCATTCCTCTTTCCTAGGTATAAAAATTATGGGATTGCTCCTTTTCAGCCCAGTAGTAGCACTGCTGCAAGGGTCAATAAGTCAGTCAGGCTTTGTTCACACAACTCACATTTGCAGCTGTCTCTTTAAATTCTTAATCCACTTCAGGTCCCCCAGAGTCTTTAACATAAATCTTGTCCTTGGGGTTGGCTACTTTGTGCTTCTGGGTGCAAAGTAAGAGAGAATTGAGTTGACTTCTTGAAATTTAACAGAGGATACTTGGGGGACATGCCTCCTCTAGCACCTGTATATACTCAGGATGACACCACACATTTGAATCTTCGCAGCCTGGAGTTCTGCCCTGTTCCTTGTGCCTGCAAGGTATCTCTCAGGAAGAAGGGGAGAGTGCAGCAACTAGGAAAATTAAGACTGGTAGTAGTTTGTTTTCTCCCCTTTTTCAGACGAATCAGCTTTTATCTCTGCAGTCTGTGTGTGTGATTGAAGACTGTGCTTCCAAAACACAGGCAAAATACAGAGCTACACAAGGAAGAGAGCAACATGGCTTATAAAATTATCTTAACCTATCCAAACTGAATTTGTGTATTCAGATCTGGCAGATGGGGCATAATAACATAACCTAACCTCTCAGCCTGCCTGGACACTCACAAGATGTAAACCCTGTTTTTAAAAAAAAAAAAGCCTAACAAAAAAAAACCCAGCCTATTTTCAGAAGTAAAAACAGCTTCCAGATTAATATTCTTTCTCTTCTTGCTTTTCTTGCCTCAATGCATGACATTGCACGCTGTCCTGGCTCTGCTCCTCACCACCCACGAACCAAGAGATTAAATTCATTGGCTTTGGTCTCCCCATGAATCTGTATGAGTTATCAGGCAGCTCCAGCTACCCTTTCTGCATTATTTTTCACTGGAGCTTTGGCTTACTAGAGCAACAGTAAATCTTTAGTTCATTTCTCTCCACATCCCCTCGTTGCTTGCAGGGTCAGAGAGAAGGAACCTCCAGCCCCACCAAACAGAAACTACTCTCAAGATGACAAATGCTCAAGGCATGAGCATTCCCACAGACTCTCAGGTGCTATGTTGTAGTGGTGACTGGATCAGCCAGGATACCAGTAAGACAATGCAGACTTCTGGCTTGCTCATCTACGTGAAAACAAAATAGATGGTTCTAACAAAAAGCCTGCTTTATTGATCTGTGCACATTCCTTGATGTTAATTAACTGTGAAATGCCTCAGATTCCTATAATAAAGTCTGTTAATTCTTTTGCAGCAACAGGAAGGCACATCCCTCCCTGCATTTCAAGCACCAGCAATTCCAGAACAACAAGGAGGTTTTTATGCACATAGAAAAAAGCTCTCAATACATTATTGGGAATGACATTACAAACAGTAATCTGCTTATATCCAAAGTGAACTGAAAATGCCTCAAAACTAGAACATCTTCCTCAGATCTGCCTGTTCTCAAAGCACTGAGGCCATCCCACCCAAACCATGGCATCTCAGCTCAGTTTCATTCATGTGCTGTACTGTCCTGAGGCATTCATGAAAATGAAATTTACCCACAGGAATACCTTTCTATATGAGATTTCTATGATACCTCCATTCAATATCCCAGTCAAAAAGAAACAATCTGTGGCAGCTACACTCACCTAAAGACATGCAGAGAGCAATAAGAGAAAGGGCTTTCTCTAGTTGTGCTGGCTATTTACAAAACACCAGTTACTGAGGACCCACTGGCACCATGTTGTAGTGGCCATGTATCTTTACTGCACAAATCCTTGGTAACACCTGCATCCATATTTGTAGCACAGCACTCCATACTGTGCCAATGCTAAACAACTGTGCTACTTGGCACAGTTTGTAAAGCTTCTTAGGAAATGAAAATGCTTAACCAGGTCCCTAAATGGAAAGGATCGGCAGGAAGTCATTCAAACACAAATGCTGCTCATACAAGACCTCTGCATACATATGTGTTGCTAAATCTAATTCCCGGCAGCAGAAAGAAAGTCCTTGCATACAGGTGCCCTCATGTGCTCCCAGCAATGGGTATGACCTCCTTTAGTGGTTGCAAGAGCTTTCCCTTCAACATGTACTTAAACAGAGAGCAAATAGCCCCAGTAGAATATAGCTGTGCTTCAAGGTAGCAGAACTATGGCAAGTGACAAACTATCCTAGGTGTGAAATATTTCAGTGTAAATAAAAATAGATCATGTAAGACCTAGACTTACCCTGTCCTTTATATTGCAATGCTTGGCTCCTAAATCTCTTCCTCTCTTTGCTGCAGGAAAACTTTTCTAAGCAGAACCAGTCAAGAAAGAAAACTGTCCCTGTCTCTGGAGACATTCTCCTTCCTAGCATCTAACAGGCAGAGAAAGCAACTGATATGGAAAAAAAAACTGAGGAGTTCAAGGAGAATAACAACCTCTTGCAGCAGCCAATAGCAGTTCCAGAAATATATCCTAAATTTGCAATGCACTCTATAAAGGCCAGAAAACAAATTTCTGCCTGAAATCTCCTTCTTTGGCAAAGGTCAAAAGAAAGTCTTATCTAGTCTAGTGCTGTCCATATTTTTTTACCTTTATTTCTTTCCAGGTGCAGAGAGTACACGTCTTGCAAAACATATATTTTAGCAGGAAAAATGATGGTTATACACCTCAGATTGTTTTGGTTTATGAAACCACATTAAGATGGTATAAGATGGCATGAAGATAAAAGCAACCCAGAGTGTCCTTTCTAAATTGTTCAATTGTGAGGTTTTTGTGAAACTGATGCCTAGCAGTATCTTTATGCATCACAGATGTTATAGTATGTAAACTATCTGTATTTTCACTAATTTGGGTGGTAGAGAATCTCCCTTTAAAGCAGCACAATCACCGTTAGGCAAATAAAATCTTCACCGCGGACTGTATTTGCACATGTTTATAGCACATTAGATTGGACCTAATAGCTAAGCATAGGACTACAGCAGAGGTAGAGGTATCCCACCTTCATGCAATTATTTTCCGGAAAGTCATTTACAGGATCAGATTAAGCTAACCCACACCTTTCCCTAGGCGCCAGCTCAGAGTTGCTGGCTCTAGTATGCAAGTGGGTACAAGATGAACCCAGTCAGGGACTTGAGAATTAATCATTACTTACTGAGTGAACAGTATTTCAGGTGGGTGAGGTCCACGCAGAATGCATGGACACTAATAAGGCCATAAGGTAAGAGCTGATTGTGTGTGGTTGGGTTTTAGTGGGTACGGGCAGGGGTCAGCCCTTTGGTTGCAGTATAAACTTAAACCTCCCGTATAACCTCACCATAAGGAAAATTAATGGCAAATCTCCACTCCAAAAGAGAGAAATTGGGTGCAAAATGAATGGTTTTGGGTGACTAAGAAAATGTTTTTGTTTTGATTAATCTTTAATTAGATGAGACACAAATACTGCATCACATGCTGTTAGGGCTCAATACCAGGCAATTAGCAATATAAAGTTCAATGTTATTTACATTTTTCTCTCCCTCTCATTCCCAAATGCATTCTGATCTTCCCACTCATTAGTCACATACAGAATTGTTCTTGGTTTATTAAAATGCAAAAGAAATTTCTGCATCTATTCTTTTCACAAACACCTACTAAAATCTTAAGATTTACCCAACTCAGAATTACAGGATATCCCTCCATATTGTTATTCATCATCACTGCATTTAGCCTCAAGTTGGCATATTACTCCAGTAACACGAGAGAAAGCCAGTATCTGCCCATCATTATCCCTGAGATGCAGGATGCATCCTCCGCTCCCACTGTAGCAGCCTGTTTCAGACATGAAATACCTAAGATAGACCTAAAATTAATTTAAATTAAATAGTCCAGAGTTAGTCAAAGCTCCATATAGTGTCCCAAAATCAAATAATGAATTCCACTCAGGCAAAAATTCCTTAAGTGGGAATAAAACTATTTCACATTTTATCTCCTAAGGTATATTTTTTACAAGGACATAAAACAAAGATGGTAAAACAGCTTCCCCTGGACTGATGCCAGCTGTCTGACAGAGAATCTCTCGGTATGTTTTGGGTATGGACAGGAAATCTGTGATGTTATTAGAGAGTTATTACTCAGAATTGTTGCATAGAGAATGTTAGTAGAAACAGTTTGGAAAACATTTTCCTGGGTGTGATAGTTGTCAGATTTCTTTATTACATTGTCACCAAAACAAGAAAAAGGATACTGTTTAGACTTGATTTTGTCAAGAAATAAGACAATTCAGAAGCACATTGTAGAAAATAATCTTAGACTGAAGTGATGCGTTACTTCTGTTCAGGTAAAATCAAACAATAAAAATACAGGTCTGCAATTAACACTGTTTTGAATAACCAAGTCTTGAGAAGTTAAAGAAACTTCATAGTAAAATCAGACAGATGAAAGCACACAGAAAAATCTTGAAAATGGACTTTCTTTGTATCAAAGGAGCTAGCACCTCTCCTATGAAGACAGGTTGAGAGAGTTGGGGTTGTTCAGCCTGGAGAAGAGAAGGCACTGGGGAGACCTTAGAGCAGCCTTCCAGTACCTAAAGGGGCCGACAAGAAAGCTGGGGAGGGACTTTTTACAAGGGCAGGGAGTGATAGGACAAGAGGCAATGGCTTTAAACTGCACAAGCGAAGATTTAGATGAGATATTAGGAAGAAATTCTTCCTGGTGAGGGTGGTGAGGCAGTGGAAGAGGTTGCCCAGAGAAGCTGTGGCTGCCCCATCCCTGGAAGTGTTCAAGGCCAGGTTGGATAGCACTTTGAGCAACCTGGTCTGGTGGGTGGTGTCCCTGCCCACGGCAGGGGGGTTGGAACTGGATGGGTTTTAAGGTCCCTTCCAACCCAAAGTGTTCTACAATTCTATTCCCCAACGAATTAAAACCTTGGACGAAGAGCTATCTGATCCACTGGAATATTTAGAGGAAAAGTCTGAAAATAAGAAGGATACTAAAAATTGGAAGAGAGTAGAAAAAAGCAGACACATCTATATGTTGGACATCAATTCAGGCAGAGTTTGCTATGGTAATGATCAAAAATTCAAGTTGAATTCAGTTTTCTGAAAGACAGCAGAAAGAAGATTTGTCCAGCCATGTGAATAAATTATTATAGAACCTGGACACAAAAATACTAAAGAGATAGAGAGTAAGATAATGTTGGTGTGGTCTAAAGCTAAGCGTACTCTGGAGAGCTTCCAAGACCAACAATGCAGAAAACTAATGCAAAATGAAACCAGATAATGAGAAAGCATGTTTGAAACTGGAATTGTCACAACCGCAATAGAGAAAAACCTTACAGAACATAGGTCAGGTAGTGAGATAATTTCCTCAGAATTGGTACCGAATTTCTAAATCCCACAGCAAGTATTTTAACAAGTCCTTCCACATAACTGAAGATAGCAAATGAGGTATCTGTATTTAGGAAAGTGATGTGAACAATTTCAGACCTCTAAGACTAAACTGGAACACAGCAAGCTGGAGAACAGACTTGGAAGGAAGGGATAAGTGAAAACTTACAAGGTAGCTGAGATTAAGTATAACATGATTTGTCTTAAGGAGACTTCTTGACAGATTGACCTGGAATTGTTCTTTGATGGTCTCTGGCCAAACTAGATTAAGTCTATCTCAATTTATTTGGATTTCAGTAAATATTTTTATGTTCTTCTGAAAATATTATTTAAACTGGCAAACAGAGATTAATAAAGGAACCATAAGGAATACCTTATAAACAGTCTATGATGTAATTATTTGTTCTTCATTTACGTTACAGTCTTTTAATAGACTGAGTAGGTGAGATGCAACTCTAGAAATAGCAGAGGCTTGACCCTTCTTTTGGAGGCAAACAGACATGCCTAAAGGTCAGCAGCTTTGAGACTGCCGTGAGTGACAGGCCAAGGAAGGAGAGACAACACACAGGGCTGGGAGCTGGAGCTCAAGCAAACAAACTCCAATGTTCCTGAAAGGACAGGAGAGGACAGACAGGTCTCAGAGGGGACAGAGGTTCCAGTCAGCCAGAGGTGACTGGGCAATTTGCTGCAACTCAGAAGTCATTGAGCTAACCGAGGGTAAACACAGAAGGAAAGAGCTTTCCACAAGGGCCAAGTGGACAGGAGGAAAATATCAATTAGCCCTTTTTTACTACTCCATCCTGCCTAGCTACATTGCATTTTCTCTGTTTTGGAAGTTAATTATTCATATTCTAATTAAAGCTGATTTTTGGAGTTCAAAATTTTTTTACCTTCTTGGGGCAGTCTGCAACAAGGTGGTCTTGCCTACCTCACTTCAAAGCTGTAGCTTTGTAGTGAGGTCCTGTCAACACCAGGGAAGAGAATGGCATAAACAGTAAATGAAAATGGGTAGGGCTGAAGGGAGGGATATTTGGGGGTAAAGAGGTAACCAGTGCAGTTCATCAGGAGCCACTGTTTACATTAGTGACCATAAAATACTGCAGCCCATGCTCATGAAATCCATTCCTGACAATACCGAAAGTAGCATCAAGGCAGGGAATGTTCAAGTATCATGCAAAGAGAAAGACATGATTAAAGGAGTAGAAAATATAAAGTAATGAAATAGTGTAAAATTAACTAGCAGTCTCAGTTCCAAACTCATAGGAAAAACAACAGTAAGTCAGGAGCTCTTCCTGTAGAAACAGCAGAGAAGGATGATGTGAGTGTTTTTGAACTCAGGAGTAGCTCAGTAACCCACATGATGTAGCCAGAGTAATGTAAAAGTGACTCTACAATGTTTTAGAAGAGAGGTTTCTAGTAGAACAGTAAAACTGCTGATATTTGTCTCATTTTACAAGGCATTGCCAAACCCTTGCCTGCAATATCTAGAACTTGTCTGATCCTCTATATTAAACAGAGATGAAGTCAAACCAGAAGAGACATGAAGACAGAATACAGAGCTGAGTTTCTATACTTTGTGAGAAGAATCTAAGTAAGCATGGCAAATTGAAGCCTAAGAGGGCAATTTATTGCTTTCTATAAATGAGGCGAGTAAATCATAAGCATTAAAAAAACCTAAGGGATAAGCACAAGTCAGAAGTGAGAGTTATGTCTAGAGTGTTCCCACTAACACATTTATGGAAATTAGAAGGTTTCCAACCTAGTCAGAGGAAAAAATGGAACTCATCTTCTATTAAACTATTTCAACATCTTGCTTGTCTTACTGTAGGAGATAACATGGAATCATGCAGCAAGTGGTAAATTAGATCCACCTGAAAGTCTGAGGAAAGCAAGTGTTTCATTGTTTTGTTGTATCTTTTTTTTCCAAAATATCAGCATCACTGAAGAAAAACGCTAAAAGACTCCATAGTAACCACGAAAATTATGATTTGGAAAAGAAATTTAATTCCATTTTCATACCTCTCTTCTCAATTGTCTTTCCAAGTGTTTTTGCTTCAATGAGAAGCCTAACATTTTTATCCATGTCTGACCAAGCCTGTTAGGTATCAAGTCTAATAGCAAGCGCAATTATAAAATTGTGTAGTTTGCCACTTATTTCATTCTCATGTTCTCAACCAGCAGAACTAACATTCTCTTGTTCATGTCCTCCAAACACAAGGCGCATTCTTCAGAGGGGTTTTGATGGGCATAGACAGCTGGATGTATACTTAAATAAACTGCTATCAAAAAGTCAGTGCTGATCCTGCATGCATGAGAGGATGAGGAAGAGAATTAACCACATGAAACAGACAGTTGTCACGTTGCTTAATCAATTACTAGAAAGTCCTGAGATACTATGAAGATGGAACTATAAAAGAAACTATCCCAAATGGCCAAGGCTGCTATTTAATGCCTAAATAAGAGATTAGTGACTGACTATCTAGGGCATGTCTGCATTTCATCACACTTTAAAATATGCCTTGTAAATTCCACTTACACCATCATGGCCTAACAATATTTGATAAAAAATGGTTTGTTATCATCTTCGGACTGTCAAACCTGAATCTGCAGCAAACAGTACCACAAGCTTCATGTAAATTATGAATTGCACAACAAACTATGATTGATTCCTTAATTTCCATTTTAATGGCACTACAAACAGCAATATTTACACCCTTTTTGGCACTGCACCTCATTTTGGCACCACAGAGACGGATAAATAGTATTTTATGTCCATTACCAAGAACATAGATTGTTTACAATTTACTTAATCTAAACAGTTTAGATTTACATAAACTGGACAGAGAATAAATTTATCTAAAATCTAGTATTTGTTTTCTTCAGTAGTTCCGTCTCCAGAGTTGTACTTGGATCACAAAACTAAGTAAAAAGAGAAGAAAAAGTAGATGAAATTTTTTGGGACCAATCCTTCTGTTTCCTGCAGCAAAAACACTTGAATCCTTCATGAGGAGATTAGTATGCAAAGTAGAAGAGAACAACAGTCTTATTGTTAATGTATACTTCTAATGTTTATTTTTATTACATTGTGAAGACTGACAATCCAAAAGAGTTATGAGGACAGAGTAAAAGGCCAACGCTTCTGAATATTTTTTAGTGATAGATCAAAGTCAGTAGTTTAAGACAGCTCTTTTACAAAGTCAGTGAGAAAATGACATAATACATAAGCCAAATGGATAATGAAGTCAAAATTTGTTCCTTTTGAGTTTACTAATAAATAAATAAGATTATACCATTCTGTTAATCTATTTTTCTTCTGCAGTATTTACTTTTCAACACTTTATAGAAGACTCCTCATTTGAGATGCCAAACATACATCAGCATGCCTTTTCATTAATCTAGCCTTGCTGTGATCTATCTAGAACTTTTATGAATGTTTTAATGCTTGGTTATCATTAATCAGATCAGCAGATTCAAAGAATCCCCTACATTATGTCATACTGCAAGTAGATGACCGGTGAATAAACATTTACTCAGAGGTGTCAGCTTAATCTTATCAGGACTAAGTTAAAACAAGGTTAGTGCAGTGCAGCCAGGGGTTGCAGATTTGGACACGTGAATCCAGTTGACACCTATTAAAGACAATTCTAAGACTGATGTCTTAGAAATGCCCTAAGCACAAGGTCCCTGGTCCTTGGAGATTCTCCCGAAAAGCATTACTACATGCCTCTCCTGTTCTGTCACTCCTCCTTGGTCATCTGTTAGCTATTTTCAGAGACAGGACACTGGGCAAGATGGACCTTCGCTTGCATTTATCACAGCCACTCTTCTGATACATTGTTGTATTAAAAGTCTACTGATGCATCAGAGGTGGTTACAGGTGAAAAAGGGAGGATTCAATGGCAAGGACTCTTCCAAGTGTGTTCCTTGTCAAACAGAACTGAACCTACCACAACCACCTATGCAATTCCAAAAGCTGCTTTAATGTCCCTTCTGC
>NW_009596500.1:0-20952 GCF_000690535.1 Cariama cristata
CAAAAGAATGGAGCATTGCAAAGGGCTGGCCAAGCTCTTTGCATCCAAAGTGATGCATAAATGGGACCTGACATTAATCTTCTCCTGCCTAGAGCACTATAACGGGACACTTTACAAGCAGTGAAAAATTTAAACTAGGAAGGATATTCTGGGGAGAAAAAGGAAAAAAATCCCAAACTCTAGGCTAAAATAGCATGAACCTAGTTACTGAGGGGAGTGTTTGCATCAAAGGAAATCCATGAAACATGACTACAGTTTTTGGGGGTCTTTGTTTTACAGACAAGGGCCCTCGATGGGCGCGGGACAGTGAGGAGCAAGGCAGCCGATGGGGCTCTGCGTGTGGAAGGCGCCGGCCTCAAAGCACTGCGCTCCCGAGCACCCTGGCTCATTCCTTAAAGGACTAAACGGAGCTGCGTGCTCACCATGGATTAATTAATGTTTCCCTGCACAAGGAAACGAGCTTTACACCAGGAAGTCCCTGCAGAGCGATTCAGAGCATCCCCTGCCCTGCAGGTGAGCGGAGCCAGGCACTGCGGCAGGACCTCTGCCCGGGGTGACCCGGAAGCATTGCAGGGATCCATGGAAACCCAGAGCTCTCTCCATGCATGGGACACGTTCTCCTCTTCAGAGACCCCTCATAATGGCCAGGCTGTAGCCGTCAGCAGGGAAAGCCTTTCGGTGTGCTCTCAAGCAGTCCCAGCCCTTGGTTTTGTGCTCCCCATCCCCTCCCCAAGCATCTTGGCATGAAGAATTTGGAGGAGCTTCTACAAGAACTGAGATTTTATCCAATGTGGGCATCTATGAAGCACAAAAAATTACCCAAATAGAGGAACACAGTAAGCACCGCTTGAATAAATAACCTTCATAAACATGGTGAATGCTCACCCTGCAAAGTCGCAAGATAAATCGCAGTAATTTCTCTGAAGCAGCCCTGGGAGTTTAACTTCTGCTCTTGGACCATCCCAGGGTCGCAAATTGCCTTGCAGAGCCTGCGGCGATTTCTGCATTAATTTTATGGGTTGCTGCACGGGACTTAGTTCAACTGCTAAGGTTTGCACCCTTGCTTCTTCCAGGATGCCCTGGGCTCCATCCTTCCTTCCAGAGGTGCCCCGGGGTGGGAAGCGGCCGGCACTGGCCCTCTCGGACACAAGAAGACAGCTCTGGGCACATCCTGCCTGAGGCTGGCCCGAACCCACCCCCAAAGTGCTCCAATGGGGCAGGGACACAGTTTTAGGCATTTATCAGTTTGCCTAGGTCAGCTCAAGAGTTTTTTGTAGGGGGGTTATGCTTATGGAGCTGTGTGTCTACAGCAAAGTCCATCACAAGGGATAATACGGGTAAAAGCACTGTGATGACACCGATGGAGGAAAGGGACCTGGATTTAAAGCTCAGATCCTGCGCTCAGAAAATCCATTATCAACTTTTTTTCTGTTTATCATAGGACGTGCCTCTAGTGGATGTCCATGTGCTGGGCTGGTTCTCCTGTTCAGGTCACAGAGCTGGAGGTAGGGATCTGTCTTACTAGGAAGGTTGAGATCTATCATGTCTTTGCACAGTGACACCTGCATTAATCAGATCCCTTATAAAAATTACAGTAGGCAGAAACGTGCTGAAGATCAGCTCTTTGTTCACAGAAATGTGGAGAGGCTGCTCCAGGAGAACGGTTGGTCCAGGTCCTGCAGAGAAGGACAGGAGAGGTGGCACGGCACACCGGGAGCTAGGACATGGAGCAGTGAAATGGTTGAAAATCCAGTGCTGGGGTTTTATAGTGATAACAGATGGAGCCGTAGGTTTGAGGAGAGCGCAGGAGGAGTATTTTCCCCAATCCCGAGGACAAATTATCCTATGTGCACTGATGGGACCTTCATCAGCATTGGCCCACTCACCCACGGGTGTCTCTGAAGGATGCCCAGGAGGACTTTGGTCATACCTTAGCAAACACCTGCCTGTTAGCCCAGGGCCGTTTCTTTGTCACAGAGAGGTAGGGTGGCAGCAGGGCAGGGCTCTGGTGGGTGGCCTGGGGCTTAAGCAGCCCAACGGGGGGGTTCCTCAGGCACCCACCTCCCGGGGGATTCGTAGGGCAGCTCACCTCTTCCCTCTCCGATTCAGCCGTTCTCCTGCGCTTCTCAGGGCACAGTCACCTCATGAATACAGGGGAAATCACCCGGGGAAAAAAAAAAAAAAAAAAGGGCAGTTCAACCACATAGGGCAAAACTTTCTCTTCTCCTGATCTGTTTTTATGACTTTTTTGACTTCTCTTTCAGACTTTGCTTGTCAGGTAAGCAGAGCTGTCACAGCACTAGCAGAGCCACGCGTATGCACCATGCAGATATACCATGTGCTGAAGCTAATTTAACACACTGGGTTGCCTTCTTTGAATGAAAATGTCTTTGAATATACATACAAACACATATTAGTGTCTCCAGAATTGCTGCAGCACAACAAAAGGTAAAACAGCAACCCTTGGAGCAGTCTGTTCCCTGGTCCCAGATAGTCGACCCTGTGGTCATATTCACCAAAATCATCCAGATCCACAAAATGAGCTGATTTCGGTTGTAATGAATATATGAGAGAAATAAACAGGGGAAAAAGCCATAATCATTTCAGGCCCCATTAGGAATAACTAATAAAACTTGCTGTTGGCCAAGTGGAAAATAACTATCTTGATAAGGGAAAAAAAAAAGTTTTCAACATCACGAAGTGATTTTGG
Source organism: Cariama cristata (assembly GCF_000690535.1). Taxonomy (NCBI): domain Eukaryota; kingdom Metazoa; phylum Chordata; class Aves; order Cariamiformes; family Cariamidae; genus Cariama; species Cariama cristata. The sequence continues at coordinate 2,711 of NW_009596500.1, forward strand.
CAGCAAAAAAAGCCATGCAGAGTTTAAAGAAATATCAGAGGAAAGACCTGTGTTAACAATTGACCTAGTATGGGGTTATCTGGCTCTTTTTCATCTGGGCTGTTTGTTGTAATGTCTAAAATCATGCGTCAATATATTATATCACACATAACCACAGGCATTTCACAAAAGTGCAAAAAAATGCGAGTTGATGCTTGAAGACTGTGCACGGGCTTGGAAAGCTCAGCCATTTCAGTGTGTGATTTACAAACAGCTACTTCCCTGGCTAAGAACGGTCCCTAATTCAAAATACACTCAAGGTAGTGATGTTCAAGGGGGTCTTTTATTATAATTGGACTCTCTGCTTGTAGCAAAGGGCTCCGGTGCTCTGGGAGAATTATTCCTAATAAGGCAGGAACAAATCTGCCCAGCTTGCGGTAAAAAACCATATCCACGCCGAGGGGCTGGTCGACTGAAGTCTATAGATGTGTGGGCAGCTGCCACTTAATTCCACATCTCAGCTATTTTTCAATTACCTTTGACTAACCTCTAATTGAGATCTGAAATTAAAATCAAACAGTATGGAGGAGCTTTAGTTGTGAAGACCCAGTCATGCTGTTTACCTCTTTGTTTCACCCAAACCCTTTTTCAGGTCCTTATCCTGCTGGTTTTTCCTTGTTTGCTTTTCCAAAGTGAATTATTTGTTAGCACAAAGTATTTTCTGTACTCTAATCCCACACATAAGACCACACTTTCCACTGGTCTGAAGAATAAATATAAATTGATCTGGCTTCCAGTCTGGAAAAGACGCCTTAAACACATCGATATGCTGCATGGCAGATTTGTTTCTGGAAATTGCTCTTCTTTTGGTCCTCACCATTTCTGCATAATTAGAATTTTGTATTTCCACCGGGAAATCTGTGCGAGTTACAAATCATTCCTGGCTGGACAGATTTGTGGTGCTAATGAAAACCATTTAACACAGTGTCTTCTTCCTTTCTTTCTATTTTATTTTCTACTTTTTATTTTGTATTTATTTTTCTATTTTAGTTCATTAAATTCACATCTGGTCGTATACTGAGCCCTCAGGGTCTGGGTCTGCCTTCTCCAACCACAGAAATCTTCTGCATGGGGAAACAAGTCAGTATACACTGTAGGAAAAACCGTGGTTGGAGACCACCATCCACTCAAGTGCCACCTTCTGCTCGTAGCTCCAGAAGAAACAGGACATGAAGTGGAAAAAATGAGTTGTTCAAGCCTAGAATACAAGATCACAGAATCACGCAATCGGTTTGGTTGGAAGAGACCTCTGGGATCATCGAGTCCAACATTTGCCCTAACACCCCCATGTCAACTAGACCACGGCACTAAGTGCCACGTCCAGTCTTTTCTTGAACACCTCCAGGGTTGGTGACCACCACCCCCCTGGGCAGCCCATTCCAATGCCCAACAACCCTTTCTATCTTTACGCACAATCCTTGGAAAAACAAGGAAGAACGTCCTGAGCTGACGTCTTTGCTGAAAAACCTGCACGTACAGCAAGGGAGAGACCCAGGCAGGAGAACCCCCTAAATAACATGTTTCTCATGAATCTCCATGGACTTGTAGTTCCTCTGATGCTGTTTCCAGCTCATGGCATGACTCAATTCACCACGGCCTCCCGGCCAGCCAGCACGGAGGTCTTCTGAGCATCTAAAGGATGTCCTTGGACATGGCAGTGGCTGCAGCCATGGCACTTGTTTGGCTCTCATGGGTACCCGCTGCAGCCAGCCAAGAAGAGGGGTTCCAGCTCCAGGCACTGGCTCGTTTTGGGGAGGGGATGGTGCTGGGGCACGAGGATTTTGCCATTCAGAAGAAGGTGTGTTGGAAGGAGACCTGATAAAGGGTTACTGAAACCACCTTAAAAAGCAATCTGGAGGGCATTAAGAAAGCTTTGCACCACAGGAACCCATTCCACATAGATCCCTCTGGCTACACTGAGGCAAGAACTGTCATTCCCTTGTTATCAAATCCATCGCTGCCCAGGTGTTGCAAAACAAAAGAAAGCAATTGCACAACATGGCTCATTTGCTAAGGACAAGAGCACTGCAAGAGATGCTGCTCCTCCCCACCCGCCTCTGTAGGCTAGGATACAGACCATATAATCCCTTCTGCCTTCAAACTGTTTGGCCTGATGTCTAACTCAATGTATACCATGGCTTTTTTGCTTGAAAGCCTAGCACGAAATCCAGTGTCTATTGAAATCAATGTGGGTTTCACCTGTAGAGCTGGGCAATGTCCCCGCCATGTCTGTATCACAGGAGGATTCATGGAGGTACCGGTCAGTAGGGATGAAGCGACTCTCGATTTTCCTACTGCAGTTCCTATTTAATCAGTATCTAAACTATCTACAGCCCTGAGCGTTGCAGTCACATACTAAAAATGCCATTCAGTGAATTTCCATTTGGACATGACTCCTGGCCAGTTTTTCCAATTTCAGCTGAATTTCACCACGCTCTGCAGACCACGACCGGCTCCACACCGAGTGAGTGGTGTCCAGGCTCGTTAGCCCAGGCACAGCATGGCATGGACAGAGCTGAGCCGCATCATGTGCCAGCTTGGACCCGGATTAAATTCAGCCACTTTTGGGTGGCAGAGAGCCCACGCTAATAAACCCCGTTGGATGAGCGCAGATTGCTGCAGCACCAGCACCATCCTCACCATCTTCCCTACGTACTGGAGAGCCACGACTCCAGATTTGATGGGCAGTAAGGATCGTCTGCACACACGTACATTTGCCCTAGCACAACAAGATTTGGTTAAATCAAAGACAACTGGTGTGAGGAGAAGGAGAAAATGAACCCGAGTGCTCTCATCCTGAGCGATGCCCAGCGTGGCTCATCCAGAGAAGTCACCTTCGGTGACAGTCCCTGCACTCACACTGTTCCCAGGTGGAAAGCGTTTGGCTTTGGCAGGTGACTGAAATTAAAGAAATAAATTAAATGTTAGCAGAAAAATAGCTTTCCATGTCTCACGGGAAAATAAAAATTTTGTAATAATAGATGACCTGCTAAAAATACTCTGTAGCACCAAATAGTGCCTTGTCTGTGTTTCTGTCACAGCTACAGGGACGAGACCTGAAGGCAAATGCTCCTGCTGGTGTAAAAGGAAGACGTGTACATAGTGGTTACATTGTTAATTTTTTAATTATGAGTCCCTACTCTTAGAAGAACTTTTTGACTAAATGTGTGGTTTTCTGCATCAAAACCTCCGGATGCAGCTTGCAGCTCCGAGGGGAGAAGTGGGACCCCTCGCCGCTCCGATTTGCCTCCAGGAGGGATCACACCGGGGTGCCGTGGGTAGCGCTGGCTGCCAGCATCCGGCTGCCGCTCGGCAAACCGCCGGTACCCAGCGGCATGGCAGGGAAGCATCACTGGCCTTCCTCCCCCCGCCCGCCGCAACACTGCGCGGCCCGGGACCTCAATTTTGGCCAGTTTCTTGGGGAGTTAAATGGCCCATCTTTTTACCCGGGGAACCAGAAGCTCATTACGAAAAGTTGTTTTGATATTCCTGCAAAAAATCCTCGCCCAACAACACATTTGATAATCATACATAGTCTCATAGCTAGATACACTCCTGCCCATCTGCCGGCATGGCAATCTGCCCGCTCACCAGATGGTACGCTTGATTCAGAGGGGCAGAGGTGCCAAAAAAAAGATGGATTTAGATGACACTGTTAGTGCCACCTCTTCTGCCTTCCCTCTCCACGGTGACAGCTCAGACAAATTAGTGCCACGGCAACAAAGAATTCCTCTTAATAAAACGCAGGAATTAGAGATGGAAAAGACCTATTAGGTCATCTACTCCATCTCCTTGCCAGTGCCTGATCATCACATTAATCTTCCCAAATGCGAATATCACCGTGGAAGAAAAAAAGACAGACTGCTTCCAGATATCGGCAGTTGCCAACAACACGAGCAAGATTTCAGCTTGTGCCTGAGAGAACCATGGGGACCATATGGGGTGTCAAAATATATTACACAAAAGTTCAGCCTGAAGGCAATCTATGTGAGAGGAGGCCCGTGACAGACATAAAAAATGTTCATGTTTATGGGAGGACCTAAAGGCAACGGTGGAGCGAAACGCGTGAGATGTTGTCCTGGGGACTCGGGCAGATACGCAACAGCGGATACCTCTGTGTGCCTTGGGAAGCTTGGAAAAGAGGAGGTTCACGGACAAAATAAATAGTTGGGGACATAAAAAAGGGACATGAATGACTCTGAAACGACAGGTCAGCTCCATTATTTTTATTTCTTTTTTTGCCATCATCCCAGTGCTCCATCATTATCTTTTAAGATAAATATATCAGGGCTCTAAACATCTGATGTGGCAAATGCCAAGCCACCCTATATCGTGCTTCACAAAACACGTCCTTTCTTTCCAGGTGGGTTGGGATAGCTTTAACAGCATCCATTTTAAAACCACAAACTTCCTAAACATTTTCAAAACTTTACAAACCCAATCAAACTCTGATTTCAAGTCGCTTGTCTAATATGGGGAGGGGAACATCAAATAGAAGTCTAGCCATATTTCTAGGTGAATATTCAAAGTGCTGCCAAACATTTAGCTAAAAAAATGGAATAAATGGAAGAATAAAAGGAGTTCTTCCTAACCGTTGCCCTGAATTTGAGATAAAGGTAGTTAACATCTCATTGTATGGCAAAAGACAAGGGGGAGTCCTCTACCAAGTGCTTGGCTTTTCCATGAGCTGGCTGATTTTACACTCTCATTCTCATTTTTCTCCCTGATTCCACTGTCAATCCCTAAGGTCATGTAAGTAACACAAAGAAAAGACAGCCATTCAGTCACTGTTTTTCCATGATTTTCAGGTCCTGTGTTTCCTTCACAGTTTGCGAAACTATAATCGCTCAATTAACCTAATGAGATGCATCTTAGAGATTTCCAAGTGCTCAGCAGCTCAGCTCTTGAAATCCCTTGAATACTTCTGTCATTTACTTCCATATTGTACCTGTGATGGGAGTGATACCCCAAACTGATGCTAGACAAGTAAATACATGGAAAGAAAGGAGAGGAGGCATCCCTGGGGAGCCAGGACATCTCCTCGATGGTTTGCAAGGGGAAAGGAGAGAAGGTTCCCAGGAGAAGCGCAGGAGGCAGCGGCACGGTGCCCTGCACAAGGACCAGGGAAAGGCATCAACACCCAGGTCAGCCATCGAGGGTGAATGTTTTAGGACCCAGAAGAAAATAAGAAGGCAGCGCTATTTTTTTTTTTTGGTTCAAAAATTGGAGATTTTGCTGTGATGACCCACTGACCTCATTTCTTCCTCTGCAGCAATAGCTAGCCCTAAGCGAGAGCGAGGACTGTGCTCCCCATAAAAAAAGGCACCTAATGGTGTTAAATGCCTGCAAACAGCTCTGATGTATCACGTTCTCCATGTGCTGGTGGAGAGCTAAAAACAATCTTTACTGAATCTTATTATTTTCCGTCTGTCTTCGCAGTAATAGTACACGGCAATAACGAAAGGTGAGGCTCTCTTGTTGTTTTTACTCTCTTGGCAGAATTTATTCCAGGCATACTGTTAAAACAGCATTGATTTTTTTTTTTTTTTTTTAAAGAATATCTTTGGGAAGGGCTACAGAAAGACTTTGGAAAGGAACACTCAATCTTTCATGATGTAATTAGCCAAAAATACTGCAGAAAAATATCCATGAAGGAGAACACAGGTTAGGAAAAAATGTTCTTTAGCTGGTGTGTTATTGGGTTGTCTTGTTTTTTTTCTTCACTTAAGAGAAGAAATTCCTTGTTTTGCTTGGCTTACAAATAAATCCCCATTAAAATGAGCATCTGAGAAGGCACCGCTCCAAAGGGACCCCCCGCAGCATCCCGCTTTGCTCCGTGCATCCCTGCAGTGCCCATTCCCCTCCCATCGGACGGAGGCTCCGGGGCAGGGACCACTTAGAGTGGAGAAAGGTGGGAGCATCTGACCTGTAAGGAATTTGTTATATCAGGCAAAGCCGAGAGGGTCCCTGCAATGACCCCACGGTGAGACAGACCCCACTAGCAAGAGATTAGGACGCTCTGCTGCCTACAAGTACAATACATGTCCATTAAGGACAGAGCGAAATTGCCCTGCCGTTGTATTGTCTGGCCGATATCTAGTACAACCATCACCCCTGTGACCATTGGGAATTATACACAATTATTGTTCCATAACTGCTAAAATGAACAGCAGATTGAATGCGGTGAGTTTCCTCCTTTTTCTTTGTTTTTGGTTTGTTTTTTTTTCCCTGTGAGGAGAGCTACCTTTCAGGCATTGATGCGTGGGTGTTGAGTGCTCCATGGCTGGCTGCAGCGGAGATGTGCTGAATGGGATGCTCTTCTTGTGGTCCTTTCTTATTTTTTACGCTATGTCACTCCTGGAAGCGCATTGATAGGAGATGTCAGTCAGTGATCATTTACAAAAGCTGGTCAGAAGGCTGCTCATTTTGTGTCTTGGGAAAGAAGACGAGGAAGAAGAGCAGTCTCTTTTTTTCGCTTTCATGAGCAATAAACAGGAATATCAAAACTAAAACCGCTTTAAAGAATGGCAAGTTTCCAAAACACTAGTTAAGAAAGACATTTAATAACACAGTGAAGCATTGCAGCCATTGGGTTTGGAAGTGGAAAGTCCTTTTGGTTTAGCAGCGTGCCCTCTGGGAATGAGGGTTTACAGGAACAATTAGAATTGCACCAAGATAAATAAGGATGAGAAAATGGAAAATGCATCCTATATTCCAGTGTGCAAAGTGAGCTTTACCTGCGGGAAAAAAAAAAAAAAAAAAAAAAAAAAAAAGAGCCAGCATCTTTGGATAAGCAAAAGCAGAAACTCTTTATCCAAAGAATTGAGGTGCTTACCTTGGCTTTCCAAAAAGCAACATTAGCAAAGAGTAGCGGTTGTTGGGATGACCATGGACACTGCCAGAGAACAGCAGGTCTCCTCCATATCATTTCATAGGATATTTCTATACATATTTTCTTTTCTGTTAAAATATTGCCCTTCATTCCCAGTCTGAATTTGCCTTTCCAATTGCAGGATCTCATGCCATTTCCCACTGGATTAGAGAGCTTTCAGAAATCTTTTCCACATGTTGCCGTCCTGAGCCCCTCGCAGCTCACCTCTAAGTGTGTACTTTGCTAAGCCAGACAAACCAATTTTATTAGCCAGATACTACAAGGTACATTTTTGAAGGTTCACGTTATTTTTATAATTCTTCCTGAGGCCTCTCCACTCTCCAGAATGAGACTTTTCAGCAGTAAAGAAATTCAAAGACCTTTTACAGTGGAAAGCAGCTCCTGACACCCACAGTGAGTGTTCCCTGATCCAAGGCTGGACCCAGCCAGATGATTAAGGTGAATGTTGTCCTTTGGTCCTCACCTGTCCTTCAGCAACCACATGGTTTGAAAGATGCTCTCCAGCCTCTCCTGGGACCCACCCACAGGTTTGTCAACATCCCAGTGAGAAATTCAAGTCAGCTTCAACCAGTCCCTGGTAGCCAAAGGTATAGAACCAGGTACCCCAAACTCCCCAGGGAGTGGAGCATTTCCAGATGATGGCCAAAACCTCGGGTGGGCTTTGTCTTCTTGAGGTGCCACAGAGCACATGGGACACCTGGAAGCGGCATTTCAGCTGGGCACCTGGACTAGCCACAGAAGATACTCCCCATTTCATCACTCTCCTGCCTATTCCTGACAAATAAGACAGAACAAAGCAAGGCGTTAGCTTTAAACCTTCCATTTCTTCCATGTGCTTCTGCAAAAGCTATTTTTGCAAAATAGGCTTCATTTTATTTCTGTGCTTTGCTCTTGCTGCTGAACACGGGGTACCGAAATCAAGGAGAAGAGCGTGAAATGAACTTGCATCGCTTAAAAGAGCTTGATTGATATGAAGTAAAGCATTTCCCCTTGAATTCACAAAGTGAAGCTAGCATTTTTAAATCAACACTCCTCTTTATGAAAACAAGTAATTATTCTTTCACTGAAGCCAGAGCCAAAGTCTGGTAAATTACTAAAGTTAGAAAAATGCAAATGTTATATTAGTCTAGAAGATCGCAGTTATGTTTCGTTAACTCAGACTCTTTCTGTACATGCATAATGTATTTTCCCTGTTTATTTTTGTGGTCAACTGGAAGTGAAGGTTCGCCTCAGCATGCTGGTTCAACAGAAAAGGGATGGGTGACAAGGGAGGGCACAGATCATTCCCCAGGGATGCTGTGGTTCCCCCCCGTGCTAGGGACTTCCAGGGGCAACAACCCCTGCCCGAGCTTCCCAGGGCTTTGCCAGCCCTCCCAAACCCTCCGTACCCTGCAGGCAAGGGGAAATGTCAGGCAGGGCTGTCCCGTAAGGAGACTGCCAGGTAATGCCACCCCCTCCGCTGCCGTCGCTGCCATCGGTAGCAGCTTGTGACTGCGTGGCTGAGCTCAGTCAGGCGGGGTGGTAAGATAAAGACAGATGGCAGCAAGTTTCTTGTTCAGGACTCATGAGTCACAGCTCATTCACTGAGATCCTTGATATAAGACACGCTTCTTTCCAATTTTTCATTTAGCGTGGAAGCACTTTGCTTATGAATACACCCCCGGAGCAGCCTCCTACAGTATTTCTGCTGAGATCTCCTCCTCCGCGATGGGGAAATCAAGCGGGCTTGCTGGCAGCACAACATCCAGCTCCCCAGGGGCTGAGAAGCGGACAAATGCAAACAGCCCTTAGCTCACAGACATGTCCCAAGGGTTAATTAATAGATGCTGGTTTGGTACCTCCAGCCCCCAGAGCTGAGCAGGACATGCACATGTGTCACGGGAGTAGGGCAGCACCCCTGGGCATCCCGGTCAAGCCTCAGCCCTGAGGATCTCCGAACCCACCGCATCCTCCCATGCTCAGCCAGCCCATCACTCCATCAAGGCGGCAATTTGGTGCATCATTATACAGTTCAATACAAAGCCCTATAGATGACAGCCTGGAAATAAAAAGGTCTATAGGTGACAGCCTGGAGAGCTACGTGGGAACCCCAGGCTGCAACCCTGCCCTACTGCAGTCATTTGAAGGTAGTCTTTGAAGTATTCATTTCATTTGGAAGTTGCCCGTCATGCTTGATTTACCCAGCTCATTCCATAGATCGTTAATTAATCACCCTTCCTCAAAAACAATAACAACTTTATTGCAGTCCAAGTGGTTTCGTGCTTTATCCCAGTTCGTCATGCCAGGATTTGCATCAGCACGCTAAGTTTGGGGCTGTCCCCATCTTCCTTGGGTTTGTGCTTCCAAACTTTCTTCTGCTGATGGGAAACTCCGTGGCTCTCCCGAGGGCTGCCAGCTTGCTGATGCAGGACCAGAGACCCAGCATCAGCTCTTCCCTGCCTGGATCAGTTATTGCTCCTTTACAGCAAGGGAAAATAAGCTTCTCTGAGGAGGCACTGAAACGCAGTCGCCCTTGCGCAAAAGCTATTACAGACTTTATCGCTAATTTAATGCAACTCCCATCAGTTTAGCTCATAACCTCTGCAATCCGAAGTGATGCTAGCCGAGAGCAATGAAATGTGGTTTCCCTGACTTCACTGGGAGCAAGGGAGCAAAACCAAAGGAGTAAATGCATTTCCCTTATGACAGCCTAGAAGCATGTAAAAGCAGTTGCATTTTCCTTACAGACGCTCATTCCCTGCTTTCCCCACGGAGGGGTTGAGCAGACCCTTTCCTCCCCTTCTCCCACCACCCAGGGCTGCTGCTGCAATTACCACTGTGAGGACCCAATTAAAGTGTTTATCGTTAGCCTTCCTAAGCGTCCGTATTTCTGGCAGGACAATACTGCTGCTCATGTGCCTCAAGGGACCTGTATGAGATTGAATTAATTTTTCAGGAGCACTCAGGGATGCTCAGTTAGGAGATGCTATATGACAAAAGTGTAAAATACTTTCATTATTATTAAAGCACCTCATCCAGGGCAAGGACCATTGCACCAGCTTCTCAGGGTGTAAAATATAGCTCTGTGTTGAAATGTAATGTGTTAGAAACTGCTGTCCCAAAATTGAACCTCATCTGGACGATGCAATCGCCCAAGCCTGGTCCACACGACTTGCTTGTCCACATGAGACAGAAACGTGATTAAGAAACAAGATGCAGTCACCTGAAATTGCCCCTAAAAGACAAAATATTGTGTTATATATGAGGGAATAGCTATGCCAGGGATGTAAAAGCCACATCTCCATGCCTCTATGGAGAACGAATCCACAGCAAGAGCAAAAGGCCGAGCTGTTGGAAACATTAGCAAAATAAAAGGCTTCTTGCTGTTAAGTTTCATTTAAAGAAACTTGACATTCCAAAGAAGAGCAGCCACAAGCCGCAGAAGCTCTCTTTAAATGGTTCCCAGTGCTGTTTGTTATTTTACCTGTTGTTTACATGACATTTATAGTGTGTTTTAGATCGAACAACAGCTACTGCAATCTGTTTATAAGCCTTCCCTTCAGAGCCAAGCGTACTCTTCTAATGATGCTGACGATGCACAAATAAAGAAGCTAAAGAATGAGCTTGGCTGCTCTCGTTACAGATAAAAATGGACGGGAAAAGGGCTTAATTCTGAAGCATGGAACAGTTAAAAATCCAAATAGACTCATCGCCTTCTCATCTGCAAAGATGAGATGCCCCAGCAGGGAGGAATCGGCTGTAACTCACCCTGATTTTACAGGGTGGCCGTTTCAGATGTGCTGCACTTAGCATCTCTTGTCATTTTATTACCCATCCCTTTTCTCGTTTGCTTTTAAGACGGGAAAATTGCGGTGAACTGACGGGAAGCTTTCAGAGGAGTTCCTTTCAGAAAGCAAATTCCTCCGTAAGTGCCTTCACAATGGTAAACTGCTGGAAAAGGTACAGAAACCCTCATTTATGGGTTTGATGAAAACACAGAGCAGCAAAGTACAGGAAAAAAGATCTCAGATAAAATTTTAATTGTATTTGCAGTAAATTAAGAGCAGGTGAGGGTTGCTCTGAACTTTGTCCCCATGACGTTATTTCAGAATGAAGCCATCATGCGAGAATCCCTTTAGCGATTACGTATTTTGCTGGTTTTAGAAGAAAAGAGCACAAAAGTGGAAATGCGTTGCTTACAAAATTAAATTCATATGGGAAATATAAAAGAACCAGGCTGAAGAGCAAGCTGTGTACTCTAGGATTACACTAATTGCACGGACACACCAGCCAGACGTGCCCAAAAACGAAGATCAGATTTGATCCGAGCTCTTTGGTCGGTTTGGATTTTATAGGTTACTCCAACCATCACAAGCCACATAATTAACTGAGAAAATATAACCGGCATTTTCAAGCATATTGTTTCATTGTCAGTTCATTTACGAGGTGAGATGGTAAATTTGCTCAAATTTCCAAAATCCACTACCAATATTTACCAAGAGAAGATGAAAGAAGTTCAGCCACTAAGCACAGAAGCCAACATTTTTGTAAAATGACTTAATTGCAAACACTTTCCCTTTGGGACCCTCTTCAGGAGACACCTTAAAGGGGATGTGTTTTCTCAATGTGTCAAGTATTTAATTTCTAAAATAACATTTCTCACCCTTGGCACTCAAAATGATGAGTCACTTGTCAAATCTTGGCCCACGCTGCAAAACGCTGTTGGAAAAAGAACTGCCTAAGAGTGTTTGCAAAAGGGAAGGAGAAAAGCAGAGGCGGTGCCCAAGATTTAAAAGAAGAGTATCCTTTCTTTGGAGCCCCAATTCCCCAAGCACAGGTAGGTGCAGGTGAGGATTTTGGTGATGGTGAGAGGGGCTGTGTTTCCATCCTCTCCCGTGGTCCTCTGCCCACGCTCTGCCCCTCTTACTGGCTGTGGTTCCCTGCCAATCTGAGATCATCGCTCACATATCAACATGTGGAAAAAGCAAATCTCATGAAGTATTTCCTTTGGGATGCATCTCATGAAGCATCCCTAGAAATGCAAATTCACTACGACAGCTTTCACTTAACTTACAACTCAGGTATAAAGAAAGGGCAAGAAAGGGAAAGACACTCCTGTGGGTTTCACGTCCTAAACCTGGACACAGAAAGTTCTGTTGTTGCCTACATCCGTAGACACTGAAACAAGGCTTTAAGTGAAGTTAATAACACGTTGGCGCTTTGCTGGTCCATGATCTCATTGCAGAACATCTCACAGCCCCGTTTGCTCCACTGAACTCCCTGGGATGACCCAAGAATCACACACGGTGAGCCTGCGAGGAGCAGAATGAGGTCCATGGGCATGAGAAGAGCAAGGTGGCCCACCGCCACGGTGCCCGCATTAAAGGACATCAGTAGCAAGCTGGGTCGTAAAAATTTTAGCACATAAATGTGCATCATACGGAGACATTCAATTCAAGAGGACTAGGTTTTGGCAGACTTTCTTCTTACACGAGCTATTTCTAACTTCAGAGTCTAACCTGGGTTGCCAGTGATACAGCCTATGACATCCCGTATCAAACCCTGCCATTTTAGAAGCTGTAGTTTTAGATATTTCAGAAGATGTCTCTGTGAGGCTTTCCCACTGAAAGAAATACAAGCAATCCTTTAGATGTGCTTCAAGACATTTTAGTTAGTTTTTTTGAGATGGCTTTAATGAATAACACGACTCCACCTACAAAAAGCCTGAGTCAGTCATTGTAACAGATCATTGCATATTGAAACTCTTGTTTTCCTGCTTTCCTTCATACTATTTTTTCCAAAAATAAACAGAGAATAAGTAAATAAATGCATTTCCTTAAAGCATAAGTGATCTCTCAAGAAACCTGCAGCTTTAGTAAAATAGACTCATTGCTCCAGAATGGACAGAAAATTATATTAATACAAAATAATAGCCCAGAGTGTATTCTGTCTGTTGTATAAAACATGGAAAGTTTTGAGCTGGGAAGTCAGCAAGAAGCAGGATGGAGATCAGCCCCCAAATTGTCGGAAAAAAGGCTCGCAAGGCTACCGTGGGCAGCTGGATGTTCTGGAAGTGCTTGTTTGGAAGTAGCAGGGTGGACTCACAATTCTGTCACAGTCACCACTGTCATGAGCTGAATATATTCACCTCAGGGGAAAAATAGAGCAGGCCAAGACCTAGTCAAGGCCTTCAAAAGACCAAATCCATTGAAGTTTGAACCCAACAGAAAGCTGCAAAGGTCATTTCTGGGCTTTCAGGGCGTCTACGCCGTGGCGAGACCAGGGTTCACTGCAGGGGCACTGTGGGGAGATCCACGCTGGCATCTGCTGTTTCCAGACCTGTTCATGATTTTCCACTCAAAAATGGCTTTTCTGGAAAAATACTCTTTTTTTTTTTTTTTTTTCTTCTTAATGGGAAAATGTCAATTGTGATTTTAAAAATACAATCGCTTTATCGCATGGGAAATTTTGAAACCAGCCTGTTTGCCTCAGTTTAAAACACTGTCTCTCAGCCTTCAGTTTAAACAACTTCAAGTTGAAATATCCGTCAGAAAAATGACTTCCTGATATGTTTCAAGAGTTTCTTTTAACTGTGAAAAATGTTAAGTCAAAGCAAACCTGCTATTCCCAAACCACTTTACATATAGCTTCAAAATACAGTGAAGCAGTACTGTAAAAATTTACACTGCTATTTTTAATGCAATTTAATACATTTTTTAAAAAGTCTGAAATGTATTACATAAAGTTGGGCTTTTGCTAAGAAGAGAAAATGAAGTGAATGGAGAGTTGTTTCACTTTTCAGTTTTTGAAGCGCTTGCCTTGGTTTTGCTCAGGAAGGGTGGGTTTGTATCCAGGTGCCACCAGCATGTCCCAGGTAGACCACGTTTCCTAAGTGACCTCAGGGAATGCATTTAGAGATTGATTTATTAAAAAAAACGCAAAACACAGAAAACCAGCAGCCACATTTTTTAGTACTTTTCTCCCCATTGCCTATTTTTTGGGGGTAACAGCAGGTTCTCTGTGTCTCTCTGTCTCTTACTTACCCATATCCTTTGGAAATCGCTTCACCAACCTGTTCCCCTGGTTCAAATAGTGATTAAAAAAAACCTATTTCCAGCAATTTGTGCTGGGAGAGGCAGGGACGGGTCTGTAAGAGTCAGGTTCATGCCCACGAAACCCCCTCCGAGCCCAAATGCTGGAGTGCATGGCTGGCCCCAGGACATCAACCACAGGACTGCCCCAGCCTCTGCCTCCTGCTTTAGGCTAGCTTTTATTTATATATATATATATCTCAGACAGAGAGAGAGAGAGAGAGAAAATAATTTTGACTAGCAAGAACTTCCCATTTGGTCTAGATTTCCTGGGGGTCTTTTATAATAGGAATGAGGTAAAAATGATTTCAGCAAGAATTTTGCGGTAAGAGTGGCTTTGCTCCAGAGTCTGTACTTTATGAATTCCAGTCTGAAGCAGGGACTGGTGCTATAAAGACACAGTCGTCCATGCAGAAACCTCAGCAGATAATCCCAATCAGGAGACACTCGTTAAACCGTGTTTAGTATCATTGGTTCTATGGATAATGAATAAAGCAATCGGCTGGAAGAACCCGTACGAGGTATGGATAGTGTAATATAACAAACTCTTCCACATGACCAGCTGAGTAAGAGTTTCAGTGCTGGAAAGGTATGAGAAAGCCATAGACACCTCTTATTTATGCAGAAAGAGGACAGTCAGCCTTCAATAAAGAAAAAAAATCAAGGGACTCATGAAAGCCCCCAATATGCTGCAATCTAGACCCAAAAGAAACCCCTCCAAAGGGGCACTGATGCCTTTGGTGCTCACGGCACATCTCCACTGAGACCAGCATCCCATCTCAACTGGGCTACAGCGGAAATCTCTGTAAACGAGGCGGCACAGAGGCAGCAGCATCCATCAACAGCCAATTCATTATACTAAATCCAGAGAGGATAATGAAATGCGCTGAAATATGGGACTAAAGGCCAAGGTTGGGTTTCCCTGGAAACCATAGCATTGTATTTGCTAACTTTTGTTATGCACAAATGTTGCCCATGGTATTTCGGCGTCGCTGGTCTGCCAAGGGAAACGTCGGGGTCTGCGCCGGCGTTTCCCCCTCCCTCCCCTCCAGCCCCACATTAGGACTACTGCAGCTTCAGTAATTTCTCATGGAAAGGATAATAAACGGTGCTTTTTTTCCTCTTCCCCAAAGTTTCCCTTCTATCTTAATAAAGACACTGTTATATATTCTCATAAATATCTTGTTGCACATAATATCTCCTTGGCTTTTGCCGATTGCTAGAAGAAAATAAGTGACCTCGGTGGGGCTGCGATGATAACATTGGTATTTATCAAGAGAAACTCCTACGAGTCTTATTTTCATTTTCACTGTGGTCCAGCTGGGGTATAAATCAAAGAGATATCAGGACCGTTCATCCATCGTGATGGATCTTAGCGCTGCTGTCATCATGAGGAAGGACATCCGCGCGGGGAGATTTGTGTATATCTGTCTACTTTTGCTCTGCCGACGAGCGAGTTGTGTCATCCCTGATGGAAATGTTAGCACGCAGTGGGGATATCTGCAAAAAAGGGGCTTTGCTCACAGTAATAAATTACTTAGCCAGACCATTCATATTGTCTAGTCATAATTTTCAGTCTTTTATCTCTGTGTCTTTAAATGGCAAGGGAATTTCAAGGCTTTTTACACATTATTCTTTAAACAAGACAAACTATTTTTAGCCACTGAGCTTTACAAGAGGGAGTAGAGTGAAAACGAGCTGGGCTTCCCAGCACAGCCTCGGCAGCCGTTTTAATGCTCAGCAACACTCATCCCCCCGTATGAGGACCGGCGGCCCCCCAAAGTGGCAGCAGCCAGCCAGGCATACGGGCGATGCTTCTGCAACCTCTGCTCTATCAAACCCTCCGTGCGCACCGGCTCATCTCCCTTAGGTGGAAAATAAAGGTGATTTTTTTACTATATTGTGTAGATACAGAACTGCCTTAGGCCCAGGGATGTGCTCTAATAACAAGCAGCCCTGGCCTCATGTGCAGTGGGAGCCGCGGCCACCTGCTAGAGAATGGAAAATGAAGATAAAACTATGTAAACATTAAGCAATGGATTAAAATACTGCCACGTTTTATGAGAACGCGCATAAATATCTTCCAGGAGTTCTCCCGAGCTGCTTTATTTTACATGTTTTGTCTGCGAGCTCTCCCCCTTGACCATAAAGGCAGCTGTAAAACCGGCCGCAAACAGGCTGGCTGCGGGGTCAGTGACTTCTCTGCTAGCACTCAGAAATGCAGGAAATATTTAACATTCACCATCAATGCCTGTTCCTTCTTAATGGGAAGGAAATTCCCCATTTCTTCTTATCCCACATCGCTTCATGCCACGGTAAGGACGCTGCCCTGGTATGAGATGCACCATCCCCTTAACAGCCCGCTGCAGCATGCGAAAGTTTAGCAACGCTAAGATGCAAGCACATGGCAGGCAAGTTGTTTATGTGTCTATTTGGGTTTATTTTCAAGCTTTTGCCTATTTTACCTCTTTTTCAGCATGAGAAAAATGTGGGGTTTTTTTCACACCCATAGCCCCACTAGCAGCCTGCCAGCCAGCCCCGCTCCATGGGGCACCGATAATCCCCCCGTGCAGCCTCACCCTGCAGAGATGAGCTTATTTTTTAAAACAAAGGAGAAAAGAGATGCTTTTTTCAGTTTCCCACATTGTTTGCATTTCCTTTGTCCCATCATGTTCTCATTTTGCCCTCCAACAGATCCCACCGGCCTCGGCAGCCCGTTGCTGGTTCTCAGTCTGGTTTTGCTCTGCCGGCACCGCCAGGCAGCTCAACAGCACATCTCCTGGGAGACTTTCTGGTCCTCCTTTTTTAGGTTTGGATTGCAAGCAGTTGCCTGGAAGCCTGAATCTGACCTCCCTGAGCTTCGGGCTCTAACCCTACCCGCACATCACTCTATGTGCATGGGTAGCTCCTCTAAGCCAGCGGTGTAAAACTGGTCGGAGGGAGGTTGGTGGTTGTGCTGCAGCTCCAAAGAGGCTTTCCTGGGATATTGTCACCTCCCAGCATCCCTCTAGTTCCCCCGGGATGGGGAAAGTCATTTCCACTCTGCTGGAAAAGCTCTGGGGTTGGGGCATGACAGTGAGGATGCAATGCAGAGCCTTCCTCTCCATCCCCAAGGGTGAGGGAGCAAGAGGTGTAAAATAACCACACTGGGGCCATAATGTCTCAAATTTTGGCACTGGAGAGCTTCTAGCCGCTGTACACACACCTTGCCCCATCAGCAGTGCTGGGGCATCTCACCCTGAGCAGGTTTGGTCCTCTCCAGCCAAGCAGTCACTTGGGGTGCTGGGATTTTACCAGGGATGGCTGGAAAACTGCTGACAGAAAGGGAAGCACCCAGGCTGGTGCGGAGAGGGACGTGTGGTGGAGGAGTTGTGCTCAGCCGGACACGCACCGCGCAGAATCCCGCGAGGATCAGGTTGTGATGCCTCTGCCCTTGTGCAGGACCTTGATCGCTGCTCTTGGGGGGACGCAGCCAAATCCTTACAAAGAGCAGAGGGTGCTGCTGGTGCAGGAGGGACGGGGACTCCCTCCGAGGCCAGCACGTGTGCTTACTGGTTTCTGTAGGCACGGACGGAGGCGGGGGGCCCTGCAAGACAGCATCTGCCTTTAATTGCCTTGTTCTCTTTCTCATCTCTCTGCCTGTTTTTCCTTTCATGCCTCCTCTGTTGTCTTGTCTCACCGTCCACCTTCCTCCCTCGCTCCTCACATCTCCCTAGGCTTGCATCCCCTCTTCCTTTCATCGCCATTTCAAACGTCCCAAAGGGTTTGACTTTTATTTCACCGTGCCTCTTGCTTCCCTGAATGCCCTCCCCTGGGAATAACGCCAGGGTCTCCCCTTTCATTCACTTCTGAGCTGAGTTAAAAGAAATGGGATGTTAAACCTGCACAAAGCCACTAGCACCCGGATTTCTTTTTGATCTTGACATCCGCAAGTCGTAATAGAACCAGAATCAAAACAGTCCAGAAATTTGGCACAGCGAGGGCTTGGAAGGAGCAGCTGAAAGGATGATTTCCAAGATATTTTTTTTTTTTTTCTTAAATGAAGGTTTTGGAGAAATTTTGCTTTGAAACAATGTCTTGCAATCAAAGCCATTCCACCCTGCGAAATGATTTCCAGTTTCTTGTGGTAAGCAAGCTGCGTACTGGGAAAGAAAAAGGGTAAAGAAAAAGCTGAGCCTCATTCACCATCACTGCAGTCACATAAATACGCACAAGACCAACCCACCCTTTCACTGGGTGTA
>NW_009596500.1:20980-24093 GCF_000690535.1 Cariama cristata
TGCCCCTGCGTTTAACCCTGCGAGATGGTGGGAGGCAGCCACTTCCACATCGCTCCCAGTCCCGGTCCCTTTCCAAGCACAGGGAATTTTATTCTGGTTTTAATGCATCTAACGAGAGGTTCTTGGCACGGGTGGCCCGCATGGCTTTCATTCCTGTGGTCTATGAACATATACACTCACCAAGCTGTTTACACTCTCTGTCCAGAGATATTTTTCTGATTAACCACCAGCAGTTATTGGGATTTATGTTTGCCCACATGCACAGCTGGGAAAAGGAAACAGCAAACACTGGAGGAAGGCGGCCGGGTACCCTCTGTGTCTCGGCTATAGGATGCACAATTTGAGGTGAAGTGGCTCCTTGCTGCCATTTGCACTGTCTTCACTAATGGCTGAAGGCACAACGATGCTCTTTTTAGTTCTGTTTCACCACTGCTTTGTTGGTCCCATAAATTCCTGGAAGAGAGTATCTTTGTACCCATCTGGATAATGCACCTATCTGACTCAAAACTGTAATTACTGGGTATTTCCTTAGCGCAATCAAGTATTTCTAAGCAGCGGGTACTTCTGCACAGAAAATTAGATATTAAAGAGTATCGTGTTACAAAAATCAGCACACATTAAATAACTTTTATTTCGAGTCTAAATATATGCTGTAACATCTGCCTCCGAGGTGTGTATATTTAAGTGTGCGCACACATCGCTTTAATTAGAGCATTGGTCCTCTAGGTAGGAGAAACCACCAACCATTAACTTTTCATTTTCATTTAAAGCACGCTGCTTTGTAATAAGAAAATCAGATAATGATCAAAAGTCCAGCTCTTCTTTCAATAAATCCTGACTTGTTTTAATTTAAATGCCTGCCGCTCTCTTGTTGGAGCTCACGTTAGAGGATGGGCTGAGCGCATCCCCCAAACCTCACACCCCATCTTTTTCCATCTCCCTGATTTTGGGACCTTTGTGGGAGCCTGTGCTCCCATAAAGCCAGAAGTCACTGTCACATGATAAATATTATATTTTTATATAAAAATAGATGTAACAGCTATTAGGCACGCACCAGACTCCAGCACTAATTTGTGTACAAACGTCTTCATCACTTCTCTCCCACCCTTTGCCCCTGCGCTAACACTCATCGGGGTGAGAGCAGCAGCTCTGATCTCTGCTGCCATTCACAGCTGAGTCGTTTCTTGCTCTTCCTTCATTTAATGCAAAGCCTTACCAGAATATGCCGGGCAAGAAATAGTTTGAGTTCTGGGTCCATGTGCCTGCAACATGAGCCACGTGTCGGTCCCACAGCCTGAGCGGAGCCTCGCCACGGCCATTGGCTTGTCCTTGCTCTAAAATCTCTCCACATGAACCAGGTCAGTATTATCAGCCAGTTTCCTACTTACCTTTCTTTACCTAAATCGCCAAGCTCTTTTTTCAATATTCCAGGTCCCTGACCAGAAAAATCACTCCTGCGGTTACGATTGATTTATTCGTTCAGGGGAGGTGCCATACCCAGCGAGAGCAAAAAAGAAAAGGCAGAGGCTGACTAGTCATATCTCACTACTGACAACTAATTCGATGCTTTTCCAGATGTAACAACTACCTCCAAATTATCGTCTGGTTGCAATGCAATTTCCAAAACTTTAATCTTGTACACAGCTCCCTGCACTGCCAGAGAGAGACTTTGCATTGCTTTGCAGCTTCAGCAGAGTTTGACTCACAATAAGGATTAAATACAGAAAAACAACGAGAAACCTACTCCTGCCCACTGACACCCACACGCATTTTCCCATGGGAGTGATGAATAAACACAGGACACGCTTGCCGTTGATGCGTCCCGTTGTACACGTCTGGGCACCTTGGGAGGGAAGCCGTTGTCTCTGCTTCTAGACGATACGCAGCCTCTTGTCCCATTTGCCGTGTTTTCATTGATGAAAGACCAAAGCGTGGAAAAATCAACGGCCTCATGCATAATACAGAGAACAGCGATTAACTCTTCTCTGCGATCCTCTGTCTCCCACCGTCGTGACGCTGACTGACTACAAATGGCTCTCTGCCTCTGCCGGGGCCGAACTCTGCCAATTCTCATCATCGATCAGGCATCCTGCGCCTGTTCAGCTTTCAAAGCTTCTCGAGGTGTCTCTTGCTGTTTTCCCCCTCACTTGGCTGGCAGACACGCATGGAAGTAACTACGTGTCCGATCACATTATGTTCTCCAACTGCACCGCTTATTATTCTAGCTGGGTTTGCAAGTCTTATCTGTGGTGCGCGGGCCTGGAAGCTCAGTCTCGTAAAATTTGATTTTATGAGCCCAAGCCTCATCCCAGTTTATTCCCCATCATCGCCAGACACTGCTCCAGGAGGCAGGGACTTCGTCAGGGTTGCCACACTGTCCAAACCTCTTCAGAGCATCCCTGTGATCCTCCCATCCTCCCATCTATCTACAAATTCCTTGTTCCCACACCATCCTCCTGCCACAGACCTTGGCAATGCAGGAACTGAACTTTGTGTTCACTGTGGTGGAGCGAGGCGGGGCGGGTGTCCCCACGGGAGCTGCATCTGAGCAGGCAACACCTCCAAGCTCTGCGACAAAGCTCTCCTTAAATCATCCCTATAGCTGTCAATCGAGGAGCAATAAAGATAATTGCATCTGTGAATCTATCTTCTGTGATGCAGTACCTATAAGAAGGGATGGCTGTTTAGGTGTTTTGCTTGTATTGCTGATAGTTAAATGGGAGAAGATGTTAATAATGATACAAGCAGTAATGAACAGTAGCAGCATCCTTTGGCATGAGAATTTCTCAGAGCCAGAGAAACCCTTCAGTATCATGGAGCGAGTGGCACCAGCAGGAGCGGGGGCTTACAGCCCTCCTTGAGAAGTCCTTCATCGAGGAAATGGAGTTGGGACCCAAATCCTTCTCTCTGATGCTTTGTGGCGAATTTTGGTAGCTAATGACCGAGGTACTTTAAATGTGGTGGTGGGACTACATCCCTGAGTTCCTGCTCTGGTGGGTTGAATATTTAATGCCCATAGGCAGGTAACCATCAGCCCAATACTCAATTTGTGGTGAAGTTTGGTAGCTAATGACCGAGGTACTGTAAATGTGGTGGTGGGACTACATCCCTGA
>NW_009596501.1:0-2197 GCF_000690535.1 Cariama cristata
GTTTTATAGCAATCACAAGTAAGAACATAGGACATAGATACTACGATTTATTTTACAAATACACAACCTGTGTACTAAATATGATCTCCTGAGCTCAAACTAATCTTTGTTTTTTCAATATTTTAATTGTTTTATTATATAATTATTTTATTGTATATAACTAGCTCTAAATGTAATAATTTTGTGCTTGGTGCAACGTGTGTAACTGAACCCCAGGGAATTGTTGGGAAAGGTTCAAAATGACTAGTCATTGAGTCCTGTTAAAGTACATTCCCCTATGTTCTCTAGCTTAAAGAAGACTGCACAATCTCTTTAGGTTCAGTAAGAGAACAGGAACCTGAACATTTTTCTCATTTGGTGTTGCTAAGGACATAGCAGTGGCTCTTCCACGTGCTGGCATCCTGTGGCATGTGATGATGGTGTCCTATAGTGAGTGCCTACGTAGCCTTGTAAGAACCGAAAAAAAATACTTTGCTAGTCCCCCAGAAATCCTTCCAAAATCCAGCAAGCAGTGTCCTTACACTGAAAAGACAGGTAGATTTTTTTCCTATAAACTTATTCAGAGGACTTAACTTAAAGTGGACTTAACCTTCCTTGCCTGAAAAGGAAAGTAATTCTGGATTTTTGTAGAAAGAAAGTAATTCAACTGTGTTCAGAGTCTCAAAATTTGGCTAAGAGAAGAAAAATTTCTCCTTTAGAACTGTCATCTACAAGCATTAAGGTTATGGACTGATTCAGCAGATTAAAATACTTTGCTCTAATATTACTTGATCTGAAGGACTCTCAAGAGCCTGTGAGAGGAAAACTGCAGTACTAAAGGATCTGACATGTGGGAACTGGTTTCTGTTTTAAGTGATGCTTCCTTGTGATATTTATTTATTTTTCTGTTCTGAAGTTATTGTTTCTTGGGGCCTCTTTCCTGATTGTTTAGGATTTAAAAATTGAAACAGAAGACAATTTCGTTTTACATTTGATCTTCACATGTGAGGGAGAAATTCACTAGTGAAATAAGAAATCATACTGAGAATGCTATATACATGCATTGCAATGTGGGAAGTTTTTGGAAAAACAATTTTCTGTTTTCAGGTTCCATTTAACCTTCCTTTTATTGTAAAATGAATGCAATCTGAATTCAGATACAAAAGTGGTATGGAGTAATGAGAAAGGTCTGTGTCTTAATAAAGGTTTTATCAAAGGCTCATTTACATAATTATTCCATAAAATAAGGTTTACGTATTTAATTGGTAAAGTAACAAGGAATTGAGTTTAGTTTCAAGTTGCAATGATTTTTCAGGAATAGAATCCAGAGACTCCTAAAATAACAAAAAAGTAAGAAGAAAAGAAAAAAAACACAGCAAAGTACGTTATCTTTCCAGTCACAGTCAATATGAGATGGATGAGGTTTGAGAAATTGAAGTGAAACACAGTGAAGAGCCACTCTCTGCCTTCTTGGCTACGAAGTGTGCCTTTGTGCCCTGCAGCCACATCCCTCTAACATCTTGGAATGGAGCCCCGGATGGTGACGGAGCCAGAAGACACGTAAATCACAGGAAACAGACACATTTGTAATTACCTTCTGAAAGTGATTATCTCAGATATTCAAAGTCACTTGCTACTCCTCCTTTGTAATGAGAGGTGAATGGTGATGTCTGAATAAATGGAAAAAGCCTCTCTGGAAAAACTGGAAAACGTGAGAGAGCTCTCAGCAAGCTCTCAGCAAACTTCTGTGGATGACAAGAAAGAAGTCTACCTGGATTTTCAACAGTCTTTTAACAAGGTCTCTCATCAAAGGGACCAGTGCTGTAGAATTTACTACAGCATAGTCACCACATGAATTGGATAAAACTTCAGTTAATTAAATCATGCACATTATATCTTAGCTTTCTTGCTATATATCTAAGGCAATTTATACCTGGATATTATTTCATATTGTAGGTACATTATGCCAAAGTGTATTTAATTTAATCTGAAAGCAGGTGAAATACTTATGGAACAAAGAAGGACTTTGTTGAGGAACCAGAGATATATCTGCTCTTCTTTCGCACTGAGTTTTCATTCACTTCGAGTCTAGTAAAAACTATAAATCAGAAAGTTTGCGAGGGTGATGATTGCACTGCGTGTTTGGAGCTTTATATCTCTGTGAAATGCTAAAATATATAGTCAAAAATATCATAGTGAGAAAAGCACAGAAGGTATG
>NW_009596501.1:2228-8008 GCF_000690535.1 Cariama cristata
TAGGGAAACTTTGCTCAGAGCGTGGGTGGTTCTGTAGAACTAAAAGACATAGTTGGGAGATCAATGTAGAAGAACTTTACGGTAGTGGGACTGAGGTGAAACCGAAAGAATAATTCATGGCAGAAGAAATAAAACCAGATATACCCTAAAGACTGATGGGAATATTTCTACTGCATCCTGGACAGATAGTAAAATGGAAAGAGCTATGGATGGGAATTCCATATCAACAGGATTATTTGCATATTCTTCAGAAAATAATTGTTGGCAATGCCTAGCGGATGACTGTAGCCTTCAGTTGTTCACCAGCACAGCCCTACACTGCCTATTTGCTACTCTTTGCAGCAGACTTCTGTTCAAATAAGGAAGGATGGATAAGATCCTATACTATTGTTATAAATATTGAGAACATCATTAAAAAATCATATTTTATAAATTAAAAAAAAATATTTTCTATTTGTATAACACAAATATATAAATTTCTATGAACATCATACCATGAACTTCATTACCTCATAAATGAGCTGGAAATTAAAAATCTCTAACATTCACACGAAGAAAAAGAAAGGGCATTTTTAACCAGGTAGCAATCTAGCTAGTATGAAAGGTACAGTATTTTATAACAGCTTGAGGTTTAGTCAACACTTTGATCACAACCTTAAAAATCTTTGTAGCAATAAGAATTTGAGCCAAATGAGAATTTAAGTCAAAATAGGATCGTTGCAGGAAAAACCTTTCTGCAAAACAGAGACAAAATGTTGTGTAAAGATTCTTTGTGTAAAATCTGCAAAATCCTGTGATACCTTGGTTTCATCCAAAATAAAATTAGCATGACTGTTGCAGTAGATATTTCAGTACGAAAAATAACTCAGAGGAATAGATGAAGATTTGTGAATTAGAGTAGACAGTGAGTTTGTTTGGCATGTGTAAGGGTTCAGTTGTGTGATGGTACTTTTGACTTGTCTTTGGCTCTGACATCTGCATTATCTCCATTCCTAAGACAGACACATATTGCGCTGTTGGTTTTTTTTACTTTATAAAGTTATTGAGATATTTTTATTGTGTTTGACAGATAGAATATATCATTTTTAGAACAAATTTAAATTTGTACTGACTTGCATATCTTTTCAATAACGAGCAAGCCTAGCTCTTAACTTCAAAGAATGAAACATCCAGAGACTTACTTTATTAAAAATACAATAAATAAAAAGAAACACCCCCTGGGACACCCCAAATGTCCATTGAAATTAAAGTACGTGGCCTGATGTTTCATGAGTGAGAAAACAAAAATCCAAAGTCTGAATAATATCAGTTCTCACAGGTAAACTCAGAATTGAGAAGTATTGTAATGCCTGAAAGTCCCCACTTTATTTCCTCCAGTGATATCTTGGACTTATTGATGGGTGAAAGGAATTATGTTATTTATTGAGGTTCTACAAAATCTTACTCCTCTCTGGTCTGCATCGCTGCACCCTTATGAAGTAACAGAATGAGATATGCCACTGAGACTTTGTGCTTGCTTTTTTTTTGGTTTTGTTGGGATTTTGTGTGTTATTTTTTCCCAATATAATGAAAATTTTAAAAACTTGCAAGGTTTTGGGAACACTGGCAAATGAGACAACGGTACAAATTGAATGGAACAGTATGTTTAGAACCCATAGTTTGGCTGATGAGTTAATCTGTGTTATATAAAAAAAGTAACCTACTGATTTTTGCCAGAAATTATAAACAAAAGTATTTTTTAAATAAATCAATATTACAGAAGTAAAATCAGTACTGCTAGTAGTACTTTGTGAAAACAGTCAAGAAAGAGATATTATTCTTTAATTGAGAGGTAAAAATTCTCTCCAATTGCAAAAAAGTAACAATGTTTGAGACAAACATCATCTGTATGAAACCACTTGGAAAGAAACTTTTGTTGTTAAATGTGTTGAAATCTCAGTGGGAAAAAGTAAAATTTATTTGTAGCAGAGTTAGAGTAAGAACCCATACATCTTGGTCTCAGGTTACAACAGACTGCGATATACAATGAAGAGGTATAAATATTTTAACGTATAAAACTGTAACATCCTTTTTGAGTTCTTCCAGAACAGAGGTATGTAGTTTAGACATTTCTACAGCTTTTCTTGTCTCCCAGCTTCCCAGTCTTAACCGGGAGGGTAAGCCTGTGTCCTTCCAGCCGTGGTTGAGGTGTTCTTTGTGGATCTCCCTGGGACCCCTGAGAGCTTGGTGCCTTCATGCCTTGGAAATCTTCACCCATCTCTTCAACTGAGCACAGCAGTTCTTCCAACAGCACACAGAAAACCTGCTGGCAGACTAGGAAGAGGAAAGGTTGTTGTTTCAGGATGAAATCTAGGAAGTAAGTGGAGAAAATAAAATATGATCAGGACATCAGCTTTCCCAAAACACAGCTATGGAACCTTTAATGAGTCTAAGTGGTTAGGACCTCAATCATACACATCTTGTCAGACAAGAGTAAAGTTCATTCAACAGCACATCTCCTTTTAATGCCATGCTCTGGCATTTCACCAGTACCAACAAAACCAAAAATGTCACCTACCGAATCACAAACACCAGCAGTGCCTGAGGTTTTCCTAAAGGGTTTTAATTTACCTGAAGTACAGATCAGATCCAAACTAATTTTAGCTCATGAAATCTGGAAAGATCTGATAACTGTAATGGTTCAGAAGATGGAAACAGTCCTTGTTATCCACAATTCATCAGTTAAATTATTTTAGAAAATAAAAAAGAGGATTTGTAACTCAAGATAAATAATACTTAGTCACTCCCAAATGGCAGAATTTAGTCTTTTTAGGATTTCCTTTACAGCCATTCTTACCTTAAAAAATATGTGTGTTTTGAAACCTGATATTAGGAGGTGGTACAAGTTACTTTCCTGTAACAGCATCACTTCTCCTTAGACAAGCTGGAGAAAAAAAGAAATCTTTTGTGCAGAGTATGTGAATTATTAGTTTTATGCATCTGAGTTTATTTAAGTAGGATTAAGCACATCTTTTATTGTTTTACTGAACGAGGTTAGAGGCAGCTTCTTACAGAGAAAGTAATTTACATATGTCAGAAATATTTGATATATTTTATGTGCCATATTTCTGTAAACATTTTAACTAATATCTTCACTTTTGTTTACATGACTCAAAGGTTTAATTAATACAAGAAAGTTAATCTGGATTTGCACAAAAAGCTTGAATGTCAAGCAACAAGAAAATACTTGTGTATTTGCTTGCTTGCTTGCTTGTTTGCTTTTCTTCTCTCTTTCTCTTGTTCATTTGTTCACATTAAATTATTCGAGAGCCTGATTATTATTTTTTTTTTGTATTGCAACTACACGAATTTTTATTTCTCTGTTTACCCATAATGAGACTGGAATTAAAGGACTATGCACACATAGTTTTTGACTTAACTGTCATTATAAAGATCAATAAATATCTTTCATGTCCTTTCAAAAAGTTCGATAAGCTACTAAAAGCCAAGAGATGGGGCGAGGTTAAGAGTTATCAAAAGAGTCTCAGTAATTTATATGAAATTACTGTGGTCTGATGCCCCCCTGAAGTCCAAGGACTCTCAAGTCACTTCTCTGTGAGAATGTGATTAGACCTACTTTAGGTCTGTAGCGTATCTGTATGTTGTATTTTGTATTGACAAAAAGTTACGGTAAATATGTTGTAATCAAGAGAAGCTTCAGAGGAGATCTGCAAATCAGTCACCTGAGTAAGTCTTTATTTGAAATAACTCACACGTTTGACATGATACCAACAATGATGTGAAGAAATACAATTTGGATGCACTTTTCTAACTTTCTCAAAAAAAAATACAAAACAGTACTGGCTTTACACTACATGGTGTCCCACAAACTAAGATAAGCACTGTAAAAATTATGAGGGCTTCTTTGACCTGGGAAGTGAAGCATCAAGGTTAAGAGTGAGGATGTCATCTTTTAACTCCCAGATTGATAAGCTTCTTAGTGAAAAAGACCTTTTAGATCAGCATTCATAAATGGAGCCATGGGAGAGGCACGCAGAGTTCACTTTTTCTACCATATTTAGATGCCACCTTTTGATTCGTACCAGCTGAGACATTCACAGATCAGTCTGGGGTCTAACTTGACTTTAGCCTTCTAGCAGCACTGCTAAACCACACCAGAACTAATTAATGGTGATCTACAGACCTGTTGAAAATTGTACTATAGGTTACTCTAGGAAATGAATGGATTCTACTTGTGGGTATTAATAAGAAAAATTACTCTTATGTTAGCATTCTAAAGTGTTAGTAATTTTTTTTTTTTTTTTTTTTTTTTTAAGACTGTAATTTGCCACTTTGTAATTGGAGAAAAGATTTCCTGTGGGGCAAAGGAAAACAGGCGTTTTCCAAATGTACTCTTAAATCAGTGAATGTTGATAGCCTGGACACAAAAGACATTTGCATTCCCAGCAACAGAGGTGTTTTGAACGGCTTACAAAAAAACCTAGATAATTTCTTTAGCTCACATTTTTAATGTCATTCATCCTGGTTGATCTGTTTTTGAAGATTTCTGGTTTTGTTTTTTGTTTTTGCAGGGTCAGTGCTGTGATCCACACAAAAGTTGATCCTAGTGTCAGGGGTGCAGAGATGATGGGGCTTTTCAGTAGTGAAGAACAGCACCTTAGACCTAAAAGTTATTGGTAAGCCCACATTCAAGTGAACGTGCCTTGGTGGGTCCCTGTCTCTCCTTTGTGCACTTTCTTGAGCGAAAGCATCAAAACAACCCAGTCAAGTATCACAAGTTATTGCACATTTATTATATTCTGTTTCTTGAAGTTAGTTTTATTGCTTTTCTAAATACTCATTTTCCATGAACAACAGCAAGATTTGTTTGTGACAATCCTGACATCCTCAGCACTTACTCTATGCAAGTGATGGGTGATGCGGTGAATGAATCTGAATTGCAATGCTCTTCTTGACTGTTTTGCTCAGTTAAAGTAGAGAGCACAGAACAGATTTGCATGAAGCATAGTCTCTTTCAGAAGAAGAAATGAGCACTTGGAATTTGAAAACTGTCAAAAGAGTATTTTGTTGAAAAGGAAGTCTTTTGATTTTGGCATATTTCACTAATGGTTTTCACTGACAAAGTTTCTTCCTGAGCATCCATTTTCTACTTTTGAATATCTTGTCACTTGGGCTTTAAATCTTGCATATTGTCCTTTTCCTTGAAGAGAGAGATTTCAGCTACTGTTGGCTCTGCTGTTAAATTTTACACCTCAGTGATAATAAAATATCAAAGAAGCTATTTCATGGTCTTTTAGCAAAGTAGATGGATGGATTCAGATCAGAGAAATGTATTTGGTCATAGAGCTCATCTAACATATGCCCTTATTTAATTGATGATAGATCTATTAAATACAAAATACAGGACTGGAAATTGGTGTTATACTTTAATCCCAGTTATGTGGCCTTTTTTTTCAGGTCATTGAAACATTTAAAAGATGCTGAAGTTTAAACTGCTGGTAGCCATAGTTAATAGGAAAGACTTGAATAGCAGATGGTGGGGATGAGCCACAAGTGCAAAGCATGAATAACTTGTTGATCCCCTTGAGACACAATATTACTCTAAATATGCCTAGTCTTGATTTATTGCAATATGTATTACATTTTTTGGCATCCTTTTGTATGTGTGTGCGTGTGTGTGTCTATAAGAACTTTTATACTCAGTATTCTGGATTATAGAGGGGAACCAGAAAAGGTGTTGGAATAAATGTATTTGTCACAATTAAACTGTCACCTTTTTG
>NW_009596501.1:8039-19588 GCF_000690535.1 Cariama cristata
TTCAATACTTTGTGACAAGGTTTTGTGAATCGATACATCAACATGACTCAAAATTTACTGCTCTGATCATTTAACTGAAATGGCAGAATTAAGGTTAACATTGGTAATAGTAGATCTAGGATACAAGCTCCTTAGTGCAGGTTTCATGGAGAAATCATATTTGCACCTACAGAAATACAGGAAAATCTATCATGAAGAGACTTGAAATCATTAACATTCACACTTCAGCTTTCCAAACTGGGATGCAGGGGAATTTTAAAGAGGCAATTAAGAATTCATTTATTTTATGTATCACCTTTGAAGTATTAAGACATCAGCACAGATAAATGTTCTACTTTTATGGAAGTACGTTGATTTTTTTATATCAAGCATGGTAATAAATAAAAGCATAAATAAAACAATCTGGAATTGCCCTGTCAATGACATCTTCATAAAGACATACTTGCCAATCCTACTTGTTTTTCCTTCCTAACGCCTTCTAACAAAATATTATGTATTGATTTATTTTGGAACAATGCCTAGTAATTTCACCTTTGAGGAACTGACAACTTTCAAATGAAAACATATTTCACTGCAGAAGTACACAGGTCTACACAGCAGGTAAAATGTAATTTAAAGTACACTATTTGTAAGGTAGCATTCTTCATGTGAGTGAATGAAAATGCCACAGGCACACTGCATAGTTCTCTTTGAGATTCAACTAGTGAAGTTAAGCCGACCTCTTAATTCTGTGTTAACGAACAATACCTTGTGGAGTTGCAAAATTCTTTGGTAAAGCAGGAAAGAGCAGTTAAAAGTGTAATGTTAATAAAGGCCAGTACTCCTCTGGGCTTCACAAAAAATATTTGGTGACACCTTGGCTTTTAACAATTTCTTATCAAATACAGTTAGATTGCTTAGGTATTAAGCAGGTTCCCTCATATCATGATTACTATATTTGAAACCTGGTAGAAGCAGGATATATTACAAACAAGTGCTAGATGTGTGAGAAAGGGGGGGACAAACAGGAAAAGCAAGGAATTCTCATAGCATTTTTGTTGCCTTACAGTTCAGCAATTTTGTAAATAGATTTGTGTTTATAGTTTCTTTCTTTTTAAAATTAACCACTCTTGTGACTCTGACCATTGTCAAAGAAATGAAATAATCTTTTATTCTTTAAGACTCATGAGTTAAGATCCCAGCATGAGGTAAAAAGGGAGAAAATCAACACATCTATGATTAATATTATGTACCATATTGCTCCCACACAGAAAATCAAAAGCTTTCTGACCTATGTTGCAAACAGAGTATATGAGTTGGCTTACAGACTGGAGACAAATCAGCAGACAAGATGCACAAAGTGGATCTTTAAATGCAATAGTGCAGAAAGAGGTAAGTCGTTAACTTGCAAAGAAAATAAGCTGTTCATTAAAAACTTTTGTAAGATCTTTAATTTCAGATGTGTTGTTGCCAAACTTATAGTGCCTTGAAAAAGATCCATTTTCACAGTTTGAGAGTTCACCCTTTCAAAAGAGATCAAAATGGACATACATTTTGGAGTAAATACAACGCTCAAAATGATGAGTGGTTTTTCAGTATTTTGGCCTTTATGTCTCGGTTTATGATTGAGAATCTTTATACCTGGATTCTGTGCCATTTTGACAATGGAAAAGTGTAGTTAATCTTTAATATACTTTCTTTACTTCCAGTCATGTCTCAATGTCAATGTTTGCTACTCAAAATTTTGCTATGGGCACACCATGTATGTGGAACCAAGGATTCACCACTGGTCTAAATTGTCTAATGGTCACAGGAAAGCCTCAGTATTAACATAGTTAAAACGGTTACACAAAAACTTCCTAACCTCTCCTTTTCTCTGGTGGGATGCTCACCCCTCCACATCTTTTGACTGACAATTTCACTCTCTTTCAAGAATGAGAGGCAGTATTGTGCCAAGTTATCAGCTCCCTCAATATCTCCCTCTGTGAAGTATTCAATGTTCATCATGAGGTTTTCTTCCTCCCTGTCTTGGCAGTTGTTAGCACTTTCAAAGCCAACTGAAAGTAAATCAGTCTTAGGCAAGGTCAATGAAGCCCAGAGACCCAGCACCGACAGATCAGTACAGAGCCTGTTGCTTTTGGCTAGTGATGGCAATATCATACCTACTGGGCTACATAAGGCCCTTTGTAATCAATCTACTAGAGATCAGATTTTATCAAGACTTTGTTGTGTCCTCCTGTAGAGCAAAGTCTGCATGTGAAAGGTGAAACTCTCCATATCACAAAATTCCACAAGAGATTTCTCGTTTTCTGAATCATATTTTAGCAAACTGCAAAGCAAATAGATATTTCGACAGATGTGCTCTTTTAATGAAGTGTTTCTTGATTTATTTTATGCATTTTTAAACCTAAAATTGTAATGTAGTTCACAGGCATGTAAAACAGTCCAAGTAATATGGAAATAACTCTGAGTAAGTTTCTCTGTCTACCACTTAAAAGTGCTGTCCAGACCCATATTTCAACCTTTTGGATGGTTCATTCAATCATTTCAAGCTTTACATTTCTGTATTTCCTATTCTTGACAAGTTTTCAAATAACAGATAGAAAAGGAATCAGCGTCTCAGCTAAATAAGGCAATCAGACACTTAGTTTAAGGAATGCAGAAACCAAAAGAATAAACACCCAAGTTAGTAGTTTCAGAAACAGTAGACAGGGAGAAGTCTTTGCTTTGCAATTGGTACCAAATGAATTTTAAAAAGCGTTGTAAGCACATTACTTCTTGTGTCAGTCCAAATCTGTGCCTGAGCCAAAGGTTGGCTGCTGCTGTTTCGCAGAAAGCAGAATCCTGTGGATCCCAATTACAGGCTTTTTCCGTAGGCTAACATCACAGAAACTGAAAACCGGGAGTCACCTACTTTATCTCTGCTTTGAATCTTGTCTTTGAAATACAGTAATAAAGGCCATTTTCTGTCATTATTTCTTAACAAGTGTCTGCAGAGTGTAGGAAATTTTTGAAGACAAGTCAGTTTCCTGTAGAGTTAAATAGAATTATTCAGCGGCAGAGACTGTACTGTGAATACAGATATACACATTTTTTTCCTTGGTACAGCTTGGTGAGGAATGACTCAAACTCAAAGCCCACTAACCTCTTACTGGCTTGACAAGTACTCTGTGTTTCCTACTGTTGCTTAAATTAATTAAAAGAAAAGGAAATTCAGAAAAAATGTGTTGAAGACAGCAAAATATTGAACCTTGGTGGATCTTCATCATCATAGCCACACAGGTCCTTGCCAACATCTGAAAGACTAATAATCTTTCTCACAAATGCATTCAAGCTAGAGTAATTTAGTACTGCTATGCATCTGTAACTTTTAATTATCTGTTTAATCAGGCTGTGAATAAACTAAAGTAGGTTAATTTAAAAAATCCTATTTGGAGCAAGTGTTTTGACTGGCTCTGAAACATAGCCAGCACCCAGTGAGATTAGAGAAATGAGGAAAGATGGATATTTTATCTAGAATTTGTGATATTTGTTTGGATATCCCACGATATCACTTTGTTTATTTCAGCAGACTGACTACTACTGTTTCCAATTAACGTGTCACATGGTCACAAAAAACGAAAGACTGTTGGAAGTCTGGACACGACGGAGAAATATTTATGGTTATGGATTATGTCATTCCAGTCATGCTCTCTGAAAATTTCCCCTGCAGGATAGCCTGCTAGGTAAAACTGTGCTGCCTGTCTATGTGAACAAACACTGTATTTCCCTAATCCAGTTTATAGTCCGAAGAAGTCTTTTATTGCACAATATCTTCTGACTGTTGAAGACTGTTCGTTTGCATGTCATTAAGGTATAATAATAGTCTGGTGTCCGTAATGTGTATTGTTAATCTTGATGTTCATTATCTCCACTGTATGCCTCCAGGGACTGCTATTTACACTGCTATGGAAATGCTAATTAATTTCCATATTCAAAGTGTCAGCAACTAGCCTCTCATTTCCACTAAAGAATTGTACCACTTACATTGTCTTGGAAGAAAATTGGGGGTGGGGGGAGCTGGGGGGGGGGAAGAGCTTTCTGAACTGCAGGGTGGAGAGAAAATTGAAGTTTAAATCACTCTGATATCTGCACTATACTGAGCATTCAGCACAGTACAAAATGCAGTGAACCTCTATTTTTGGATTGAAGACCATTGTTGTGTTTTCTAGTCACTATTCAGGCTGCAGGAGTTGAACGTGCTTCACTGAATGTATCTGTGTGTGACTGTAAATTTATGAATATAAGAAAATGCCTAGGAATGTATATCAGCTAAATGCCTCTTCTGGTCACAGAGACTATTCTCATATTTTCTCAGCTACCACTGGGTACATCACATAATGATAAAAATCCACCTCAGGGCTGAGATAAATAATCCACTGAAAGTATTGGTATGTGCAAGTATTTGGGGAATAGGGATTTGTCGTTTCCTGATATATATATGAGTAGCCTCGTTGGGCCATTATGCAAAAAAAAAGAAGCTCCTTTTAACCTTGGAAAGGATGGGAATTTGTTACTTTTAGCATCTCTACAGTTATACCTCATAGCTATTGCAGAAAGAAAGGTTAGAGTAAGCAACCCAGGAAGCATACAGGTATTTAAAACTGTAGGCTGAAAGGAGAAAAAAGTCTTAGAAAGGAAGGGCCAATCTCCCTTGTTATTATACTATCACATTTGCAGACAGGATGATCAGAAACCTTAAAAACAGACCCTTCACATATGTTACAAGGTAATAACTCAAAAGCGGAGCAGCTGCAAGTTGTGGGGGTTTGTTATTTTTACAGTAGGCGCAGAAGAAACATACAGTACTATCTTTACAGCATATTTTTTCTAATCAGTAAATATTTGATCACCTTTACCTTTTTTACTCTACTAAATGTGGAGAAGTATGTGAACTTCTTTGTTATGTAAATGAAAAGCAGTATTTGAACGTGTAAGTGATAAGGAACACTTCTAATATAGCTTCCACATTTAATCCAACACAAAACTTAGGAACTATATTCCAAGCCAGTATAAAACAAGACAAATAAAATTGGTTTGATTTGCATCACCAGAAGAATTGGCTTAGGATTCTTGCTGGCCAGGAGGCCAGTCTGTTTCTCATGAAAATGAAAGACATTGAGGAGCTGAGGTGTCAGACAAGGTAAATTATAATTTACTGTCTTCTAAAATGTTCCAGTTTCTTACATGTGTAAGTAGTTGTGAAGAAAAGCAATCTGATAACTAATTTTTCCTGGATCACAAAAGTGCTCAGTATTAGAAAGGGCTTGATGGAAGGCAAGGACCAGGCATTTTTGAAATGGCAGTTCTTTTATCATGAAACGGGGGGCGAGGGGTTATTTAGAGCATAAACCAGGAAACAATTTTTGGTGCTCTGATGCTACTTTACAAACCTTTTAAAATGTGGCTGTAAAATAGTTTCATAAACAGGACCATAATCATACGTGCATGATTTTCAAATGCACAGAAATTCAGGCGGACGCTCAGCTGGTGCTGCTTTTCACTGAAGAACCTTGTGGATTTGAAGGAAAAATTGTGTTGTCATCTATAGAAAGCAGAAGTAAGACACAATACTTCTTCCCTTAGGACAGTATGACAAAATACAAAACAGCATGCAAGGCAGCAATGAGAGACAGCTTCTCTCCACATACAGTTAGTTCTGAGATACTCTCATAGTGTAGAATGAGATGCTTTGCGGTGACCTTATCTATGCAGGGGAAAGTGTATGTGTGATGTTGTGAAAGATCATAAAAAGCTACAGCATGTTATACAGCAGATATGGACCAGATTTGAGTTCTTTATACATAGAAGCTACCTAAGAAACTTTAAAACAAAACACAAAACATAAAACACACAAAAAAATTCAACAAACCACCAAAACCCAAGAGAGGATTAACCCTTAATTACATACTTTAAATTGGATTAGCATGTAGTTTAAAGGCACTTTGTCTAATAAGTGGTTCCTCTCTGTAGTACATGCAATACTCGTATATGTTTTCTGGAAAACTTACGAATTATGGGTTTGTACTTAGCCGCATCTTCTTTTGTGTTTGTCCATAATGGAAGGATTTTACCATCAAATTGATTAACCCAATAGTAAGACCTTTGTGAAGAGGCTTCGTGGAACAAAAGCCTGACTAAACATAATCTGCAGCTTGATCTACTGTTTGCCTGAAGTGGTGCAGCAACAGTGATTTCTGAAGAGAAAGATTTTCCACAGATAAGGTTAGAGGTAGATTACGATCCTTAGTTGAATAAAGTTGGTTTGTTGTGCATTTGAGTGCTTTTCTTATTTTTGCAAGGTGGTGGTAGTGTTATGACAAACGGATAGGACAAAGAGCATCAGCAAAATTAAATTTCAAATAGTCATGTAATCCTCCAGGGCTCGTGTGCCTTCAGAAGCTAAGGTTGGCTGAAAATCATCTTAAGTGCTGGCTTTTAAGAGGACATGTATACATAGAGTTTAAAGATACAGTTTTAGTAAGATTAACTGTCTGGATAATTTGATTTAAAGCTTCTGCTCTAGATGAATTCTTTTCTCTGACAACTTGCAGTAACTTCTCTGACATTAAACTGTCATAAAAAAGCATTTAAATATTTCTTATTGAATCATACAGCTGCATTTGCTTTAAAATTTCAGACCTCTTGTTTGAAAAGGATTGAACATTCTAGGGAAAATGCAAAAGATAGAACTTATTGCCACAAGGGAACCTGTGGCAGTTTTGTTGTCTTTTAACTTTCCAGATTAGTATGTAAGAGGAAGCTTTGAGTGCTTGCTTCACTAGAGTTATATGCATTTAAATCACGTTCAGCAGTTGTTGTCACACATGCAGAACTCAAGATTCAATACAAGTGTTCACAATGAGATATACACAAGAGTGACGGGCTTGGTGGGGCTCTGGAGAAGCTCCAGAAGTTGCCTGCGGATGGCCGAGTCATAGGCTGCGTAGTAAGGGGATGGAGTGAAGATGGTTGGCTTTCAGAAGGGAGTTTGATGTGATAAAGGCTAGACAGACACAGTCCTGCCTACCAAGAGAGTGCCTAAGAATATAGGACATAACCACCGCCCTGCCAACCTGAATTCTGCCTTGGACACTTGCAATAGAACATGCTACTATTTAGTGACACCACGTAAACCTAGTCATTTTTTGTGTTCCTTGAGCATGCAGAAGTGTCGCCTCATGGATTTTAGAGGATTTATCTCTTCTTCGTCATTTCTGGATTTGTTTAGGGGCTTGTCTACAAATCTGTCTAAGTCTTTTTTTGAACCTGAAGATACTGTGTGCCTCTGCAGTCTCCTGACATCAGTCCCCAGAAATTCATTACCTACTCTGTAGAGAAGTACTTTCTTTTATTAAATTTAAACTTAACTCCAACTAGTCTTCTGAAGTGCCTCTTAGATCTTGTATTCTAGGGTTTGGAGAACAGTCTTGCTTTCAGCTTACCTACTGTATTCTTGATTTTGTAAATCTGGGTAAATCCTGCTTTCTCCGTCCTCTCCTCTCCACACTGAAGAGTCCTGGCTTTGTCAGCCTCCCTTTATAGGACAGTTGGTCCTTCTTTATGGTTGCTTTAGTTGCCCTTCTCTGTACCTCCCCTGCAACTAAGGGCAAAATCGTATACTGCTGTAGCCTCCCCTGAGGATGGCATAAGGTCACCCTGAAAGAGGTCATCATCCTTCCTGAGATGTACTTTTCCAAGGTCTATAACTCCATTTGCGTGCATTGCTTTGACTTAATTAACTTTCCTAAGTCAGATATTTATGATATACATTCATAGGGCTCTTATCATAGATTACATGACTTCAATACCGGTTTTAGGTAAGGCGGTACCAACATCCCCATTTAGAAGACAGGACATTGAGGCATAGAGAAACTGGTAGCATCTGACATCATTATTCATTTAATATGTCTCTTAAGCTTATGCCATCCTCAGGGGAGCAAGCTGCTGTAGCCAGGTAAATATGATTTTTCCCTTAGTTGCAGAAGGCTACGAGTCTATTAACATGGCATTGCAAGGCCTCGAGGATTTTCTGAACTTGCTTTGTCTGAGCTGGTACTCACTTGTCTTGGTAATTGTCTAGTCATCAAGTGACTCTCTTCTCACCTGTTTTAGCTTAACGACTCTAAATACCTTTAATGGTAATGGTCTGGCAGACGTAGGTACTTAGTGTATGACAAAAATACACTTTAGG
Organism: Cariama cristata; assembly: GCF_000690535.1. Taxonomy (NCBI): domain Eukaryota; kingdom Metazoa; phylum Chordata; class Aves; order Cariamiformes; family Cariamidae; genus Cariama; species Cariama cristata. The sequence continues at coordinate 16,252 of NW_009596501.1, forward strand.
AGATTTAGGACTGGAGGAGTTGTGTAATTATAAAAGTCTATCTGGGAATCAGTGAGAAGGAAGCAGACTGTGTTAAGGAAAAACATAAAAACAGCCGCAAGCAGACTCAATGCTGAGAAAGAAGGTGGTACTATCATGAACATCACGCTCCTCCCAGCAGACACTTGTTTGAATCCTTCCCTCTTTCTTTCTGAGAAAAACTGAAACCATCAGACTTGCATCAGGGACAACAGAAAGATGGGCAAAACACCAGAGAAAAGAGGGAGGTACTAGTAATTTTTTGTATAGCAATTTTACTATGCTAATTATGAGACTTTTCCACATCAATTAGATAATTTAGACCTGTAAATTATTAAGACATTAAATGGACTAGCAATAAATTTTGAGCTCTGCATATATCATTCACCCATAACAAGATTTGGTATGAAACATTGCCTTCTTCAAGTAGATTCCAGCATCAAAGAGCTTTTAGCTTTAATTGGCCCTAACCGTTAAGTCCATCTAGACTCACATATCTGAAATATGTGTGTCTACTTGGATCACAAATTCTAAATGAGTGTGACTGTAATTAACACGTGAAATTTGAGCGGTATGTGACTCATATGGCTAGCTCTAGCCTGTGATATAAATTTTGCAAGCATTATTTGCTGTGCTTTTAGATTAATTTTTCAGAGACAATATTTTGGAAATGGAGTGTTTCCTGAAAATCAATTGAATAAGGTATAAATTCTGTTAATATGATTATCCTGCTAAATAAAGGGATAAAACTTGTGACTAATTAAAATCATATTGCTTACATTTTCACATTTTCGAAAAGCTCTTCCCAAGATGAAATTCTATAAAGCTATCAATTTTTCAGCTACTTTGCAATGCCAGCTCTGTGATGAGCTGAATTAACAAATTGACAGTTATATTAACAAATTGTCCCCTGAAACAGCAGATCTGATGTATCTCAAGCTTTCTAATTTACAGATGCTTCCTGTACTTATCTGTTACTCTGACAAGAGCAATATATGCCTCGAGGTCAGTGGCCAAAGATCAAGAAAAGAAAAGATGAAAAAAAAAGTATTACATTAACTTTCCGTTTCCCTTATTTGTGGTTGGGTAAACTTGATACAACAGTGTTCCTTTGCTGTATTGAGATTACCAGTGAAGTATTCATACTAAACAGTGGAGTAAATACCTTTTGAAATCTCCCACTTCACCAAATACCTTTTTATAGTAGTTCTACATCTTGTTTTCAGTGTTAGTCACATATACCGTCTTCATGGACAGTGAGCACCCTGAGCCATTTTGAGTTGCTACAGGTTGTCTGTTCATTCTGAATAAATACTAGAATGATATAGATTTATTTTTATAGTAATCTAGCTGAAATAATAAAAGTCATCATCAGAAGCATAGGTTACCTATGTGGTCAGGCAGAAATTGAGCTGTTTGGTCCGAAGGCTTTCTGTTTTCTGGCAGAGTTGTGTAGCTGACTCATGTAGGTGCAAACAAAGGAGAATCATAGAAAACATTCAAGGAAATGATCTGATAATAGCCTGAGGCAGGATCTACAGTATCATCCCTGTCTTGTAACCTTGTTGGCAATGGGACTCCTCACTGGGGTCATCCCTCTGAGTTCCGCTGCACTGAAACAGAGTTTCTGATTAGGTTTTGGAAGGGAATTTTTGACCCAAAGAAGTTTTCAGCCTATTTTGACCAAGCTGTAAAGGATCCTACAGGGCAAACTCAACATTAAATTTATAATGAAAAATTGTGGCATTTACCATCAAAACATTAATTTATTAATTTATTATTTATTCTTTTATAGCATTCATATACTATCATTATTACTACACTCTGAATAATATAGAAATCTAATATCATGGATTAACCAGCTTAAAGTAACAGAAATTCTGTCCTGATTCATAGAAAGTCTGTTAGGCCTGTTCTATATGGTAGAACCGTGCTTTCACATTAGACAGTTATATATCTGATCTACTGCCCTGTTGAACATGCTAATGTTTTAACATGTGGTGTATACATACCAGATGAATTTACCTACATCAATTTCAGTGTAGTCAAGGTTATATCTTCAATAAGCTTTTTTTTTTTTTCTAACTAACAATACAGAAAATACAGTACATTGATTCTGAAAAGTCAGTTTATGTCTGAAACACTATTTAAATTGATATAAGACTTTTCTCTATTAAGATTTGGAAGCTGGCTTGTGTGTGTATACTTTCGTATTGGTACATTGATCAAGTTGTTAAACTGACTGCTTTTGCAAGCTTAGAATTTTTGTTCGCTGCAAGGATGATTTGTGATGGTGCATAAAACTTCCTGGTTTGGAGTGCTCAGATTTATACGTAAGTACATAGGCTAAGTCTTGCACAGCCTATATTGTTTCCCAGTCATACTTTCCACAACTGAATTTTATTCTTATATAAATCATATAAAATGTTAAATGAACTGTTGCTTCAGACTTAGATTATTAACATATTGGATATGAAACAGAACTTAATGAGTGCATTTATGCTAAATATCATCTAATAAATTAAGGATTGTACTGGGATCTGAATTAGAGAAAAAGAAACCTCAAATTTGTAGTGACCAATATCCTGAATATTACCCTCTTTTCTTCTATTTATTCCACCCTTTTTTATCCTTTTTACGTTTGAAATTTTGACTACAGGGTACATTAAAAATTCTATATGATTTATGATAACATTTTAAGTTATATCTCTTTCTGTGAGCTTTTAGGTAAAAAAAGAATCCTACAATACATCTTTAGCTGCTAAGATACTGAATAACTGCCTGCCTTATAAAAATCAACAATAATCTTAGCAGTAGGATCCTTTTATTTTTTTTTTTTTTTTGTTATTTTAACAGTATCTAATCCTTATACACAGTGAACCCAAAAAGCAACAAAGTTTTCAGAAGAAAGCACTCAGAAACCAAGTAACAGACAAATCAAGACTATGAGGTACTTTTTTATATGATCAATATAGGGCAAGATAGTGTAATATTAGATGTCTAACTTACACAGGTTTACAGATTCCTCTTGTTGCTTTCCTTCTATGATGAGAGATATATTTCACTTGCATCTCTCATGACACAGAGTTATAGGTAGCCTGAGTATTTGCCCACTAAAAGAACCTTCTTCTCTCAGTTTTGACCAAATCCAGAATTTTAGGAGATGGGAAACTAGCCTGGTAATTCAGCAGACTTACTTACACTAAGCAACATGAACATTTCTCTTCCTTCTGTTTCTTATCTGAGAAATCTGTTTCTGGACATTCCACTCCTCTACTCAACCGTGAATTATTTCTTATTTTAATAATAATAATAATAA
>NW_009596502.1:0-10842 GCF_000690535.1 Cariama cristata
CCTTTCCTTCCTCGTCTGTCCCTTCTGAATAGCCTGTAGCCATTAACAGCTGCACTCCAGTCATGGGATTCATCCCACCACGTTTCAGCGGTGGGCACCAAGACATAACCTTCCAGCAGCATGGGTGTTTGTTGCCCATGCTGCGTACATTGGTGTAAAGGCACTTCAGCTGGGCCATCGGTCGTCTCTCCTTCTTAGAAGAACACCCCTTAGCTCCTTTGGAGTACTCCACTGGTGTTCCCCCATTGGCTTCTATCGCCTCGGGAGGCTCTGACTCCTCTCCGTAAGACTTCAGTTGTGCTCCCATGTGGCCAACACATCTCAGGGCCCCCAGCTGCGGGCCCTTACTAGCTCCCTGCCCCTCTATCCACAGTGTTTCATCCTGCAGCTTGTCACAAGGGAGCCTAGTTTTGTCCCCCTCCCCCTTCATTTGTAGTTCAAAGCCCTGCAAGCTCCTGAGCAAAGACCCTCTTCCCCCTTTGAGAAAGGTGGATCCCATCTGATGCCAGCAGACCTGGCGCCATGTAGGTCACCCCATTGTCAAAAAACCCAAAGTTGTGGCAATGACACCAGCCACGGAGCCACGTATTGATAGACTGGATCCACCTGTTTCTTCCAGTGTCACTGCCCACTGCTGGAAGAATAGAGGAAAAGATAACCTGTGCTCCAGTTTCCCTTACCAACCTTCCCAGGGCCTTGAAGTCACTTTTGATTTCCCTTGGACTACGCGTTGCGGCTTCATCACCACCCACGTGGAAGACCAGTAACAGGTAATAGTCTGAGGGCCGTACCAGGCTAAGAAGTTTCCTAGTGATGTCCCTAACCTGGGCTCCAGGGAGGCAGCATACTTCTCGAAGAAGAGGGTCTGATTGGCAAATAGGACCCTCTGCTCCCCTCAGAAGGGAGTGGCCTACAACTGTAACCCTTCTTTTCTTCCTTGTGGGGGTGGTTGTGATACAAGGGGTAGGCCTTTCTGACTGTGGCAACAACTCCGGTGTAGAAGGTCCTCCCTCCTCAGAATATGAAAAGCAATCATTTAAATATCAGAAGCAATCATTTAAAACTGATATAACACTGTACAAGTGTAAAAGTAAAGTGCAAGCTCAGAGTGAGAGCCAAAGGAAAGCTTTGATAAACATTTCTATCTTTGTAGAATGGTTTCTTACATTTTTAACCTGTTCTTGAAATATACATGTAAACTTTAATGAGGAAAAAACCCTATGGCAGAAGGAGACTGAAAATGGATCCTGGGAGAAAAATGCAAAAAATCTTGTGGTTCTTTTTACAGAACAGGGAAAAATGCAACCATCTCTTATCTTTTTGCAGAGTGGCTCTAAGATGGGGATGAGCTATGGCTGTATCAATGAGACTATGCTCAAGGTAATAGCTTGGAACAGTTAGCTGTGTAGGTTCTTTTTAAGGGATAACTACTAATGGAAGAAGTCCCAAAGATAAGTGATAGTTGACCAAAGGCAGGCTAATTTGCAAAGATCAATGGTCTGACGGCATTCATCTATCATCTTGAACACGTGTGCGTGGTAATCAATGGTCATCCATCTCTTTCCTGTAGGTCGATTGATCTTTTAAATTTTGTAGGCTTGCTACTCTAATACAGTACTTTTCATAACACCTGCACAATTTTTTTTTATATAAAAGAAAAGATAAAATTATCTAAAATGTATATCATGTGGTTCTTCAAAGTCTAAAGGGAATAACTGCTTGAGGTGTGAAGCCAGCTGACAGCCACTTCTTCCTCATGTTTTGAGGCCACAGTATTTTAAATATCTTTATCTGTAATGATTTTAAACTCAGTCAAATAGCAAAATTCTGGAACTGTGTTTTTTGTTTATGAAGCTGAACAAATTAATCTTGTAGGATGGCATAAAGAGACAATGCTGTCAGATGAGATTGGTGCAGTCTTGAACTTGTAGTGTGATCCATATCTTACTGAGGAAGGAATATTATCTACAGTCTGTGAAACAGGAGGAAGAGCTATGTTAAATGCATGCATGTACCTCTGAACATTTAACTTGGCAATAAAAATGACCATCTTCCTGGTAACATTAGATCTCTGTCTTGATCAGATGGACCTAATCATATATTCTTCCCATCTGACAGTTTGTAAGCTATCTCGACAAGAAAAGAACAAGAGTTGTCCTTGGAATATCCCCCAGCATGCAAACTATTTAGAGAAAGGTAGTATCTTGCTGATAACACAACCTATGCAGCCTTAATTGAAAAGACTTTTCAGCTGGAAAAAAAGTAATACTTAGCTAAATTATCATCTTACATAAGGCAAACAATGCCTCCTACTTTTGTCTATTTGTTTTATGCATTGTATAAGAAAGGCATTGAAAGCTGTATTATCAACAAGAAATTCTAAAATTAGATAACTAATTAACCTACATAATAATAGTCTAATTTTTATTATTTTCTCTTTGATATACCTTGGTCTGTTCTAGTGCAGCAGGTTTTTGTGAGAACAACATGTTCCTCTTGGGTTCCACTTTTATAAGTATTTAATGCAGATTGAAGATGGATAGAATAAGATATGCTATATGGATAAGAAAAAAGGTTGAAATCACACTTTACTCTGTGGTTTACATAGTACATAGAATACGCACTATTCTTATAGTAATGTATTATTAAATTATTAAACATTAATTTTGACTTTAAAAAAGTTAAGTTCTTCAAAACAAAAATGAAGGCAGTTTATCCAAAGGCAAATTGATGACACTTGTCTGAATTCTGATACCACAAAATGATGTAGCAAACTAGAAGCAAAAAAAATCCATGTGGAAGGTATGTGGATAGATATTTCTTGAAGAAGATTTTTTTTTATTATTATTTGAGAGGACCTCTTGCTCTTGAAGAAGCAAGCACTGGATTTTCCCTGAACGTATGCTGCCATTTATTTAGTACCTAAAGTCAGGTGTGTCCCAGAGTGATTAGTATGATTGCAAAATGTAGACAGCAGGCTGATGCTATTCATCCAACAAATTTTTATCACTTTCTGAACTAAACGCCTCACATAACTGAGGAGTAAGCTAATGCATAACTAAAAAAAAAAGATAAAAAATCCCTCCTATCTTGGTTAGTATCTCACAGGAAGACTGGCAAAACAAAGAACCCAAATGTTCCAGGTCTTGGTTCCATTCCATAATAATTTTCACAGAAGACAAGTGTCACTAGGCAACTGCCATTCAAGTTAAGCCGAGTCTGCATTTCATTTTGACTCTGAGGTGTCAATGTGCTGATTAGTTTTCTGATACAGCTTGGTTGTCAACATCTCAAATGTTTCTTGGAAAAAGAAAAATAATTTTGAACAGAAGGCATTCTGTTATACCTATATTTATACATATATCCTTGCACCCTCAAAACCCAGTTTTAAAGTGGCTTATTGGAAGAGCTGTCACCATCGCCTTGGAAACTGGTCCACTGACAGCATGTATCAATCAGTCGTCTCACAAGTATATAGTTTTGGCTTTTTTTTTTTTTTTAAAAAAAAAGCATGTTTCAATAATTTCATGCTTTCCCTGAAAAAGGAAAAACAGACTAAATTCAGCATGGACATTCTGGAGGGTGGCATCTCTTGTCAAACAGAAAAACTGACAGTTTGTTGGGTTTGGTTTTATCTTTTTTTTTTTTTTTTTAATTGCAAGTGATGTAGGTCATAAACTTATAATCAGGGTGCTTGCATGGGAGGGAGAAGTTCCAGTCTGTGCTCCACAGGCTTCTTCTGTTTCATGTGAAACAATCTTTGATGGTTAACCTATCTACCTAGTATCTCCTTGTCCTTGGCTCCTTTTTTGCTGCGGGAGGGGAGAATACCTTCTTTCCAGAGCAGCCGGTAGCTTTAACATGCCCTTGGGAGAGATGTAGCTGTGAATCCCTTTAGGCTGAGGAATACAGTGAAAGTGGATCGCCTGCATTTTTGAAAGGTGATCTATTTATGTAAAAGGGTGAGGATGCGTGCTACAGTAGCTATGCTCTCCAAGGGGGCAAAAAGGCAAGCTGTTTTGGTTTGGGAAGGAAAGAGCCAAAGCTATGACTTTAGAGAGAGGGGGTTGTTTTTTGTTTGCAGTGTGTAGGGCACGCATTGCCTGGCAAAGCACGGGGTTTAAGACACATACCTGCCTGCATCAGTCTTGTTGCACCGGACACCTACCTCTGTGATGCCTGGGGGAGACCCCTAATATGTGCCTAATATATCCCTGATAACACCTGTCTTGGCATTACAATTTCTGTTCCAGGACTTTGACCCCTCAAGCTGATCACTTCATGCAGACTAAACCCAGTTTTGGAACTGGGCTTTAATCAATCAATATTTGTGAATACAAGGCCTGATCTCAGATGGGACCTGCAAATAAGGGTTACAAGTTTTTTGCTTCTGGATAAGAAAAATGAAGATAATTCCCTACATTAGAAAGGTGTCCAGAAGAAGAATACAGGAAGACAGCATCCTTCTTGCTAAAATGTCCAAACATTTTCTAGGGAAATAGTACTGAATGAAAGTGGTTACAGGTCTATCATCACGAGCGAAGTGCGTGTTCTGCATATTTTTTCCAGGGATACCATCAACATAAGTTATTTCTGATTTTGTTATTGCTTGTTGTTATAAGTAGCACATAAAATGCCTTACAGAAAGAGGATTAAAGGGAAGAAATGTGTTTGTCTTTTTTTAATTTAACTACGCTCTCTTGGCAGCGCTTTGTGCATGGTCAGATTTGTTTTCCCTGTGGAGTCAATTACTTAGTCTCTCCTTTTGTGCATTGGTCTTTTACAAAGCAACAGGGGACAGATGAGTGTTTTAAAATGTGATTGTAAACCCAGACAAATTGGCGAGGGGACTCAGCAGCAGGTAAGAACTTCCATAACTGCTTTTAACTCTTCATTTTAAATCAGGCTCATTTTCAACTTAATGGTGTCTGAGGGCAGATCCTTGCCCAAGGCACCTGTCTGTGGCCTGTGGGGGCCTTGAAGACTTCACTGTCTTCATTTCCTATACAGCTCCTTTCAAAGAAGATGGTACCTATCTATGAATATTTATACAACTCCAAACACAGGCTATGTCAAGCCATTGGGTCCAACCTACTTCCAGAGCAGACTGACAGCTTCCCTCCTGCCAGATGATTCTGGTGGCTTTCTTGGCAATCTCCTTCAGATAAGGTGAGCTGAGAAAGTGTTGGTGAATTTTGGCAACCTCCTTGTGCTCCAGGATACAGATGTCCCCACAGTCGACCTTCTAGGGCTGTTGTTCTCAAAGAAGTGGTTAAAGCCCCTATGGATTGAACCATTTATGGTGCTCTTTGGGATGACAGGCCACAGAGAAACAGGATCACAGTCAGGGATCCCTTAAGGTGCTGTGCTAGGGGTTCAGGTTCATTCTTTGCAGGACAGGAGCTCTGTGAGACAAGCTTCTCCACTCAAAATCACTGCCCTTGCAATACAGTGATAGTGCAGCCCTGAATCAGAGTTCCAGTTGCCCTCATTGAGGTGACAAGGAGGAACCCTCCTAGAGCAGTGCAAGGGAAGGAGCTAGTTCTCACTGGCTAGAAGAGAGAGCGAGATGCACTTGTCCTGCTCAGGGATCCCAAGAGCTGGAGACGTTCACAACTCCTCTCCCTTCCCCACTGAGTCTGTGAAGGACCACGTCCTTCAGAGCATCAGTGGACCATGCAGCAGAATAAAAATTAGCAGACAACAAGTTTCCTCCACCTCTGAAGTGGACAGTTGCTCCAGATACAATACTCCTTTAAGAGTTTTACTAAATCTGCACGTGAGCTCAATCTGCCCGTAGAAGAATTTCCATTTGTGCAGATGGTATCATTTGGCAGATCACTCTGATGTTGGCAGCATCGTAGGGGTCATATTTGTGCACAGATGGACTGTTCTTCATCTGTTTCTTTATTGTAATAGACCCAAATAGGTTTTCCCACAATAGTACATATGCACATTTACAACTCTCCTTGTTCACTGTCAGACAACTTATTTAGGAAGAGTACAAAAAATTTCTCTCTCTCTTTCTTCACATATCAAGTCCTCTTTTAACTGTATCTTTGTTTTGGGGATGCAGGGTGGGGACTAAGTAGAGCTATTGAGGATCTCTGTATTCCTGAGCCATAAAATCTGGTGGCATAAAGTCATCACCAAGATGATACTCAGAGCACTGCTGTGAGTTCAGGGGGTTCTTGCATACAGATGTTGGTTTTGGGTTTTTTTTTGTGTGGTAAATATTTTTTGCACATTGCACATATGAAGCACAACTCCCTCATAAATCAAGAGCACTTACGGCTAACGTGAATGGACATTTAGAGGGACTGGAGAGGCTGGAGAATCTGCATTTCAAAACTGGAGATTTTGAATCCAGAACAATGACTCAGCTCTAGTAGCAATGACCAAAAGCTGTTATCATTTGACAGTTGTTTAGAGAATTATGTTAAATGTGCTTGTTATTTAGTGGCGAGCTATTAATATTTTTTTGAAGCATCTATTGTCAGTCTCACTCGCAATCTCAGTGTGACAGCAATGAACTGAGTAAAAATCTTCAGAAGATTTCCTGCCAGGACTTGTTTACAGCACAGCAAAAGAACATTTTGGAAAACTTGTACTGCTTCTATTTTGCTCTGCACAAGCACTTGCTTTGTTAATAGAAAACTTTATCCCTGCATGCCTTCCATTTTGTTAATGATAAACCTGTCTTCTTGTGATGAAACTGAGACTGCTTCTGTCTCCAGGTTGATAGCAACTTTGGCTTTTCCTTCTCACTTGTTAAGCTAACCAATGTAGTCTAAACTTCTCTACTCCGATGTTGCAGGTAGTGCAAATATTTTGGTATGGGTATTGTTCGCTGTATACAGCTGTGAAAGAAGTTTGCACTGTGTAAATGAGGTCAAAATCGCTAGGGAGCTTGAACAGTGAATTTCTTGACATTTATATACCCAGACTCCTAAATACAGTGTCTCAGTAACGTAACTTTTCTGGACATGTGAGACAGTATACGAAATACCCATTTTTTCTCCAAAAAAAAGTACTGTTTGAAAGGAAACTAGTTGTTTGTAATGTAAGCATTGCTGAAAAGGCAATTCCTTCTACAACTGCTTCTAAATGAAAAATACTCCTGCTTATTTATAGATTTATTTTTAACTTTTTTGACAGCCTAGTGAACAAAGGGTATGAACTGGGTACTGGATGAAGCATTTTGAATCAAATTAGGAAGAAAGTGTGAGTGAAATTCCAGCACCAACTGTTAAGTAACTTCTTGGCTGTACTGGGTAACAGGGAGAATAAAATTGCTGACTGCAGCTAAATAAAAGTTACTTGGGAAATGTATAAAAACCCAAAACCAACAGAAACCCCAAACTTTAATTTCGTATCCATCTGGTAAGTCTGCATAATCAGTCCCTAATTATTTACTTGTTAATGCATTTCTGGTTACTTTGACACCTTAGGAATTTTTCTAGGCATAGATTTCTTGCCCAAGGCTATGGAAAATTGTACATGCTGCTATACATGCTTGGATACAGCTGGTTTCTGTTTTGAGGTCGGTTTTTTTTCTTTCCCATCACAGTTACTGAACATATCTACACAAATAACTCCACTGAATGTTACTTTTTCAGTAGGAGCCTGGAGCTTGAAAAGCTGTTTGAACCAGAACATTCCTAGCAGAACCGCAGTTACAGGGAGAAAAATATTGTGGAGAAGGGCACAGGGGATGCAATTTGTAGTGTAGTTCTGTAGCACATTATCATATGATGACATATTGATGGAGAGATACAGACCAAAAGTTAAAATGCTCCTTGTGCTGGAGATTTTGGCTTGTTTTGAGGGCATTTAGTCTTTTCTTGTTGAGCAAGGGACAAATCTTTCCTCCTGATTTTGAAAGGCATACTACAGGCTGTTTCACTCGCTGGAAGGTTTGTCCTCTCCTTAGCTCTGATGCAATGCGGCAGGCACTTCATTTGATTTCCCCAAACTAATCTCTAACAGCTGAACTTCTTTTCCAGATTATTTGAAGGTTTTAGCAGTTTGTGAAGCCACATAGGAGAGGACTTCCCCAAAGAGACTTACTACAGACTAGTTGTAAAGGTTCAAGTCAACAAGCCAGCTGACACCAAGGCCTCTCACAGACTTCCCATTAAAACAATATATTCGCAGGAGAGAGATTCTAGAGAAGATTTTACTTCCTTCTTTCATTCCCCCAAGACTGAAATAATAAATACCCTGATAACTGTGAATCCTAAGACCCAAAGAATACTACAATATCTGTAGTGTACTGGCATAGTAGTATACCAAAATATTCTGCCCATCAGAAGGTAACAAGAACTCAAGATATGGGTATCCTTTTCTCTGAAGATGAGTAGCAGCCACGCTGAAGCTGAACTGTATTATAAGTAAGAACAAGCATGGGCTGATGATGTTCTTATCACAAGAATTAAGATGATCAGTTAAAATAAGTTTTAACAAGAAACAGTTTGTAGATCTGGATTTACAAAGCCCAATCTCCATCAAAGACAGCATGGTAAAATAAAGGAAATTTTACTGATAATTTAATTTTAACCGAAAGCACAAGCCATCCTAGCCAATTTTAGAGATATAGCAGAACATAGAGGTGAACATAAATTAATTAATTCCAGCACATTTATGAAGAATCACTTCATATTGTGAGAAACAGAGAAGGACTGAGGCAATGTAAAGGCTGTGCCCATACAAGCTAACTATTCTCTAGCCTTGCTATCTGCCCTGTTTTGCTTAATTTTAATGAAAATAGGAATAGTTCAATAGCTATGTGTATAATAGCCGGTACTCAGTCAAGACTGTGACTTAGTTTGACTGAGACCGAAAGCAAAGATATTTGAAGTGAGAAAAATGAAACTAAATGGTAAGTAAAGGTGGAAGCGTCTTTCAGATTTGAAGGAAAAAAAGGGTTTTCCTTTGATGACTCTACCCTTTTAAAATTATTTGAATAGTATAAGATTAAATGATATTTCGAGTGAGTCTAGACTGAATAATAATGCATTTCAGGCCTAATTCTAAGTGTAGGAAGTACAGAGGATATGTGCGAGGTGGTGTGGAGAGCTGGTGTCATGTTTTAACCCCAGCTGGCAACTAAGTCCCACCCAGCCGCTCACTCACTCCCCCTCTGTGGGACGGGGGAGAGAACTGGAAGAAAAGTGAGAAAACTTGTGGGTTGAGATAGTTTAACAAGTAAAGCAAAGCTCCACACGTAAGCGAAGCTTGTATGAAAGCTATGCATGAACAGACCCACACATGCCCCTTGTGCATCGTGGCTTGACTGTACAGTCCCCCCATGTAGACACACATTCTCTTGACACCAGCTGGTCATTGAAAGAGGCCCCTGAGTTCCTCCTCCTTTGGACAAGGTAGGTGAGAAACGTGCCAGGATGATCTGGTATCTCTATTTACAGCAACTGCGTAGCCCCAAGCAGGGATTAAGAAGTTGTGAAAGAGGTAAGGACGGGGGAAGGAAAAATGCTGAAGAAAGTCTACCGCAATGGCCCACGATAGTTGATAGGCAAGTGCTCCTGCTTTGTCCGTGAGCTGCTTCTGGAGATCCTTGGCACCGTGGCTGTATACAAAACTGAGGTCCCCGACTTGGCTTGGATAGCCTCTCACTGGACTTTGAGGACAGTAGAGGAGATCCAGAAGTTTTTGGCACTGGGGCAAGGCATGTGGAGCAGCTGATGTGGCAGTTGGTCAGAGTATGGCTGGTCTGCATGGTCTGACCAGGCTTTGTACCTGGTGTGTGCCACTAAGTGCCTGCAAGATAGTGGGAAGGACAGGAGCAAAAGAGATTGAGAACTGTTGGGCTAGAGACGGAAGGGTCACGATACTGGGAGAGAGGACTCGAATGATATGCATAGAAGTTGTAGGGCATATGAAACTCATCTCTTGGGAACCATTGCCGATGAGGATGTTTCCATGGTCCCTACCAGGCTGAGCAAAACCCTGCTGCAGCATTGTAATGTGACTACTGAGGTTTGTCAGCAGTAGTTGTGTTGCTTCTCCATCGTCTCACTCTTCCCACAAAACAATGAAGGGGGCTTTGTGTATCCTGAAAACAGCCTTGTTGGTGGGCACTCACAAGGTGGGTTCAGAAGAATCTAGATAAACCACTGTTTTTCTCCAGCTTCTTGTCTATACTGTCAATATGGCGCTTAGGCGGTGATGTATGGGCTCTTAAAGGTAGTGGAAGAGAAACCTCCTGCTTTACCATGTCAGTATGAGACAGGAAAGCCAGCTAGAACAAGTAAAGAGCTCTTTTTGAATTCTGCAGTCTTTGTGAAAACAACTTTCAGCATGAAGGTTCCTGATACTGCATATGGTACATGTGCTCTGGAGGTCCACAAGGGCTTGCCAAGGGGTCTTGGGCAGTCACCCAGCTCCAGGGAATGTAGAGGTGCCTGCATTCATGTAGAAGTAGTTGATCTTGTGCTTAATTTTTGCCAATATGAGTTATTTTATAAAAGGCCCCAAAATGGAATACAGGTCTAATACAAGCTGATTTTATACATATTAAGGTGATGCCAAGTTGAAGCAAATGAGAACCGATCCTATGGTGTTTATGCTGCAAAGGTCTGAGATGTTCTGATAGGCACCTAAGACAAGGATTTTATTCAGCTGTGGAAATTTGTGTCTTGCAGAGGGGGGAGGAGGGAAAAAATTGGAAGATAAAGGCAATGAGCATCATAATGGTAAGATTTGTCAGAATTTCTGTTATCAGAGTCTGTTTTCAGGTTGTAAATATTCCCTCTGGGCTGAGACTTAAAATTCAAGGTCATACACAGGAAATGATATTTATCTTTGCTAAATTAAAACATT
>NW_009596502.1:10852-25651 GCF_000690535.1 Cariama cristata
TAAAAAAATTGTAATCACAAGAAAATCCTCTGGAGCACCAGAAGTTCAGGTACTTCTGATGACTTTTTTTTTTTTCCAATCTACATTTTCTTTCTGCCTAATAAACATGGCATATACTGAATATTTTAACGCCTTGACCTGTTACTCTGACATTACTTCTCAATATATCTTTAGTACTAATGTACTGAAAGTCTGTCACCTATGAATGCACCTTTTCTTGATGACATTTTCTGTTATTTTGCTTGTCAAGCTCTGTAGTGTTCAGTCTTCCTTCTTTGTATTTATAAGAGGATTTTATTACAAATAAGTCTTATCACTATGCAAATAGAGTAATTATTTAGTTCATATTAACATTTCCTTCCCTATGCAATAATAAATATGTTTAAAATTATCTGGTTTTGAAGGTAGTGTAGCAATTAAAATGCACTTAAAGATTCCTTATTTGTATGCAAATTGTCAGGACGAAGGAGAATGTGAGGATATGCAAAATAATATGTATTTTTCAATTACATATATATATCTGTTATTATTACAAATGTCTTCCAACATTTTTTGACTTCGGATAGCATGTCATCATTCTTCTTGTGATTTAGAATATAATTTCTGATATAGATTACTAAGGAGTAGAGAATTTTATAGTCTCCAGTATCTTTTTCCCTCTAATTCCAAGTTAAACGTGAAAGAATTTATCTGTCCACGGCCAGTCAAATTGTCTGTGAATAACTTTCCATTAAATAGCATTCTGGCAAAGAGTTCTTCATTTCCTAGAATATTTTAACTGGTGTTTACTGGCGCTGATTGAATGCTGTCCATTTACTGTATTGACACATTTTGATGGTGTTACTGAATACATTATTCAATTAATCATCTCTGTAATATTAGACCAGCTCTAGTTTTTGCTCAGAGTAATAGAACTGATGTGAATTCACTTATCTAGGAGCTGTCTGTGGTTTGAGAAAACTTTTTTCCTCACTTACTCTGATCAGAATAATATACATTATGTTGTTGTTCAAAAAGATTATTTGATTTGGGATTTTGCTCTCCTTCCACTGTACATTTAAGAAAAAGATCCTGTTTTCATATGGGTCTCTAAAAACTTGTTCCAGAGCTTTCTTCTTTGAACTGCGGATAGAGACACTAGTGCCTGACTCAACTCTTCCTCTTCATTGGAAGTATTTCCACTAATTTCATGGATGATGTGTCTTTTCTTGCCTATTGACTGAACAGCACCTATAAAGACTGACCAAATTGTATATAATTTTTTTTCTCCAAAATGTATTAAAAGTCAAAGAGAGAGAGTTATGGTTTAATTTAAACATAGCCTGCCTTCTTTCTTAAACTACCTGCTTTCTCATTGCCCATTATACCAACATTTTACTTGCATCACCCCAGAGCAGGCTGCTTGCACGGGTTGGTGAAGGACAATTTTGCCTACCTTGACCATTGTCCAAAGGGTGCACAGAAATATATTGCAGTCTTGAGGGATGAGGTGGCTATGCCACCCCAAGCTTTTCAGCAATATGCAATTCCACACAGGAAAGCAGCGTATCCTGCCTCATCCGTCAGGATTTCTTGAGTAAATTGTCACTGGTAGCTTATTGTGGAAGGAGAGGTTTACACACAAAAGACAGAATGTCCTGCCAGAAGCTGATAAATTAAGCTATGAATCAGAGGGCCGTCAAGATGCCAGACATAGCTTATCACAGTGGTGATTAAGAAAGATGCAACAAGTCAGTTCTGAAAGCAAAGACTAGACTTAATGCAGGAGGCTGTGATGTGATCCTTGCTTTACACTGGTGGTGTGAATATGTGTGGTCCAAATGCCGTGTCACACAAGTTTGTTTGGGAGGTGAGTCATTTTTCACCATACACACTAGAAGTGTCATTAGGACAAGAACAAGGAAAAGGACTGATAGTAAAGGAGAATTTGAAGAGGCTGGGAAACTATTTTCTTATATTTTATGTGGTGGATTTTGCTCCCACCCTTCAATGTGAAATGAAGAAAGTCTCTAAAGTACACTCTAAAATTATAGATGCTGGATAGCCAAGTACTGGATTTGAACGAGGCTTTTCATCTCTTGAGGACAGTTCAGAGGTGCCACCTTCCCACTGGTTTATTGGTAACCATTGCCTACAAGATCTCTTTAGGTTGTGGAGCCGTGGTGTCTCCTACCTTCAGCAGGTGGCTGATTTTTGCCAAGATACTGTTTCCTCAGCTGCGGCTGTAGGTGAAAAAAATTAAAATACACTTAAAGTTTCAGGTGTTGCTGTTTTAACAACATGCTTTTTATGGCTATAAATGCTTTTGATTTAGTATATGTTTATGTTCTCTCCAGTGAACATGACTGCTGACCTACCTAAGCTACCATTAAAGCATCACACAGCTTTCATACAGCTTATACAACAATACCTAGTTTAAAACTAAATTTGAGTTGCAAACCCTACAGTATAGTTGTATCCCTGGCGTATTTGCCAGTAAGGTGACTTAGGTTGGAGATGGAGAGGACGTGATACTCAAACGGCCAGGTACAGGCATCCAATTTACATACCTTAGGAGGGTAATTGTCACTGTGCTCATGGTATAATCAATACTCAGATGGAAAGGCTCCTTAAAGGGCAATTTTTTTCCCTCAATTTAAGCTTTTGCTCTGAATTACTGTTCAGAGGCGGCTATTTCTCTACAGTGGTTGCCTATAGAGACTAGCAGACTAAGATAGGCATGGATGTGGATTCTTGAATTTAGGAGGTACCATCCTCCGAGACAGCTGTAAAAATTCATCATAGTGCCAAGGCAAGGGCCTATCACAGAGTAGTGGGTACCAGACTTAGTGTGAACTAAGCTAAAACTTCATAAATATGAAAGTCATGGTCTAAAGATGGTGACTACTCAAGTATTACTAGAATTTTGAATGGAAAGATAAGGGAAAGTTCGTATGCCTTCTTGTTCTTTCATAACGAAATAGTTCTAGGGACTTCTTGAAAGTTCTACTATTACTGCTGTTAGTCTGTAATACATACTTTAAAATGAGTGCTACGGAGGAGTGAAGATATATGCAAATGAATTATTAAAGAGCAGGGAAAAATTGTTTCAGAATTGCATGATGCAAGGTCAGCTCAAGTTACATCAGACCTTCAGGTTCTTGTTTCAAGTCAAAATCAATTTCAAGCAAAACCAAATGAAATCATGCTGAGAGAAAGGCCACAGCAATATTTCAACACCTCACCATATTGAAACACTATAAAGTATTATCTGATCTTCCATATCACAGAAAATATTTAGATAGTGTAT
The DNA here is from genome assembly GCF_000690535.1 of Cariama cristata. NCBI lineage: Eukaryota > Metazoa > Chordata > Aves > Cariamiformes > Cariamidae > Cariama > Cariama cristata. The sequence goes on from NW_009596502.1 coordinate 14,142, forward strand.
TTGAATTTTTTAGTAATATTTAATATTTCAAATTAGTGGACTATAGTAAAGAAAATCAGCCCCTTTAATTAAAAACAGTTAATGCTAAGTCAATATTTCATATTTTCAAGGCAGTTCTTTACAAAAGTAATTAAAATCACTAGACATCTTTTAGTGAGCCCTGGATTTAGGGGTTTTTTCTTTCCTTCAACTTTTCTCCCTTCTTAAGAATAAAAGAACTATCTTTTTTGCATTTTTTCTGTGATAGCTCCTTCTTTGGTTGGTTGTGTGGACCCCATACAAAGACCAACATAGACCTACAATGTAAGGAAACATAATGGTTTCTTCAGTAGCAAATTTCCAAAGGGGTATTAGGGGAATTCAAGGTGAAATTAAATACTCCAGGAAAATCAACTTCAAAGCTCCCATTGAATTCCTTTAAGTCCAAGACTTCGTATTTTTGCCAGGTCACGTCCTTGGCCTGATCAACTTTGAAATGAAACTCAGTTTGCAAAGCTCTTTTCCTATTCAAACATCCTCCAGAACTTTAGATATATTTATTAAGAAATGCAAGAATGAGTAAAATAAATCTCAGGAAAAAATCACCAGACTATCAAATTCTCTCCAGCAGCCAAAATTGTATTTTGTGGGTTTTTAAAAAAATAATTATTATACATGTACAGGCAAATTGGCATAGTGAATATATTACAAAACTGCTAATGACAAATATGTCAGCCCAGGTTCAAATCCTGCTGTAGGTTAACAATTAGTGTACCAAATGACTGGAATGGGGATTCTCCTTGGCAGAAGGCAGTAGCTTTTGGTCAAATATTATTAGATAATGTCAAAGAATATACTTTTACTGAAAAAACAATTGGTTACAATAGCCCATCTGAGCTATCTGGTCTTAGTTGTTGTGTTGGGATAGGCTCACTCTCACCTCCCTCGGAAAGAGAAGGTCCCTATGGGTGAGAAAGGCGTTTCCTTCTCCTTCCAGCCTCTGAATTAAAGAGTCAGTCACTTCTGCAGATCATTCTCAAGTAAACATGCTATCTTCAACAATTCATAATGAAATGTTTCTGGCAAAAACAGAGGCTCTATTTTAAAGTTATTAATGGATTTTTCCATTCTGCTGGCAGAGATCAGTTTTTCTGGGAAAGCACTGTGGACATTCTGGAGATACGGCGGAGTCATTATTCCACATGATTGTAAGTGTGGCAGGAGCAACTCTCTCAGGACAAGGCCTTGGATCAAATAAACTGGAGGAAAGAAATTTTATAAGCAGTAAAACCTGGAGAGATTTGAGCTGATCTTTATTCATGAAGGGGAGGAAGCAGGAGAGCAATAAACTCACATCTCAGGAGAAGAGAGAGTTTAGACTTTACTACAATAAAAACTATGTTTCTGAGCAGGCCAGGGAGGATACCTGTTTATATTATTTTAAAAACAGCCTTGGGAGACGAATAACCAGTCAGTCAGCTGATGTGCACTCCAGAAAGCTGAGGAGCTGTAATGCCAGTTGTGAACTTGGATCACCAACTTATAAATGGTTTGAGAGTCTTACATGGAAAAAGCAGGCAATCAACAGACAAAAGAATAGTATTATAGCATAAATAAATATTTAAGAAAAAAAAAAAAACAGGGAAGAATTTGGCAAACAGAGCAATTTTGTGCTGTTTTAATGGGAGTGTCCACCATTGCCCTTTTGTCCTCATAAGTGTTTTCAACGTAGGCTTGTAACATTGCTATGGTTTGATCTGGTATGCAGGCATCTGAATGTAGGTCCTCACTTGCTGTATGGACACTGATCATGAAACCATGGAAGAGTAAACACACAAGCCTGGCAGAAAATGCATTGATGTGGGGAATTATGTATGTGGCCCTGGGAGTCCCAGGTGAGGGAAGTTCAACCCTTCTCAGCTGAACCAAATTAAGAGGGTAGGGCAGCATATGGAAGCAATGAAGGAAGAGGAAGCTGGAGAAGGTGGTGGAAGAGTTGTGGGAGGTCTGGTGGAAGGGCTGAGGTGTTTTGCTTCCTGGTTGAGGCCAGAGAGAGGAGCTGAGGGATTCATAGCTGACTTTTCTGAACAAGGATGGGAATTTGGATGGAGCAAAAAAAGCTGAAGGTCAGGGAGATAAAAGCCTCTCTTAACTCCTCACCTCACCAAATGAGATCTAGTGAATAAATGGACAAGTGGAAATGCAGGCAGTTGGTGTTCAGGAGTGGTGGTGGGCTGTGCTGCAAGGAGAAGGAGCTGTTGGTGGAAGGGGCTCTGGTGGTCTTGCTTAACGGTTTGTGTGTGTTGCAGTGCCCCAGGCAAGAGCCCTGGAACGGGGAGGATACCCGAGACTTTGAACTGGTCCCAGCATGTTCCTTACCACTGCAGACGAGTGGTTTGCTCCTGAGATGTATTTCACTTGTGGTGGCCTTTAGACTTTTAAGGCAATGATAGCTCCTGGGTGGCAGTTGTGCATGGGTATTTTGTCTTTTCTTTTTTTTTTTCCTTGTTTGTCACTTGTGTTATGTGAGGGCATGTGTGAAGTGGATGCTTTGCAGGCTTTTCTGAGCTAAATGTTTATTATGTGGTTGTAAAGAGTTGAACATTGTGACTGGGTGGTCCTTTCCAGTCCTATCACCCTTTTGGGATGCTGAAGGGTTATACATGTGTTATGTATACGTATGCTGTACATATTCTGTGATACTGAGGAAAGAAAAAAAAAATCCCAGTAGGATGTTAATAGATATAGGAAACCTTGGAGAGGATAGGTAGATCGCCAAAAGATACTTAGCCAGCTTATAGGGAAGTTATATATAATAGTTTTAAGGGAAATCTTAGCAAACTGAGAACGGGCAATTTCAGGACACTTGCCAATTTTATAGTGAAAGTTGCTCCTGTGGCTTCATTGTTCGATGAAACATATTCTCTCAGCAAACTTGCAGTTTTATTCTCTTCTCACTTACCTCATTATTTATACTTACCTAAAGCCAAAAAACACCCCCTGTGTCCCCCACAGTCATCTTCTGCTCAGTTATGGACAAACCCAGAACAAAACTGGAGTTCCCGCCCCACACAGGTTACAGTCTAATTAGGGACAATAATAAATACGCTTACTTCTGTATCTCACCTATTAAACGTGAAGAAACGAGAGCATTCAGCACCATAGGCAGTTGTTGGAGGGTGCCAGAAGTCTTTTGTAGGTTTTACTGCAAAGCAAGAATCTGTATTGGTCTTGAAAAGATAAAGGTAAGCTGTCCCCCAACCTCTAATATTAAAAAAATAAAAATAAAAATACTGTAACACAAGGACTATAAGGAATGAGTCTAGGAAACAAAACCTCTGGTATGTTCTACCCACCTTAAGGAAAAGAAATCTCACAGTAAGCATATTCATTTCATCTTGCTAGTATTTTCTCAATTGCCTCTGCCCACCTTGTCTGTTATTATTTGTATTTATCCTAGTGCATGCCCAGTGCCTGCAGGTAAACCCACTAATGCCAGCAGCACTCTGCATGTATCATGGGATACATGCAAAAAATTAATTTGGAGAATCAGGGCCTGACATTGGCAAGAGAAAGACTCTTTTGCAGGTAAATGAGCACAGAGAGGGTGAAAAGTCAAATTTTCCATCGGATTTCATAATTCATTTTGAAACTTTGCCTAAGGAAATGAGGAAATCATGTTGAATCCTGTGCTGACCTTTCTTTTGCATTGGAGGTAAGACTGGTTGAAGGGGAAAGCCCCCTACTGCCCTTAGCAGAGATTCCCAAATCGTATTTGAGACTCTTCTATGACAGAAGGAAAGAGTAGCGAAGAGTTGAATTTGACATTGATTATCAAAAGCTTCAGGAACTAGAAGGTAGGTAGGGGCTTGTCCAGCACGTGAGTGCAGACTTTTGCCCTCACCTTTACGCTCACGTGAGTGTAAGGCATAGAATCGTAGAATCATTATGGTTGGAAGAGACCTCAAAGATGATTGCAACACTCTTCCCATAACACAGTGTTATAAAGAAACTCCATGTTTCTTCTGTCATCGTTCTGCTTCGTTGCATATACTGCACCAGTGCTTGCGTGTTAGCGGGTAGAGTTGCTGAGGGTTACAATAGCATTTGAGTAAAACAGCTGGAAAGGTGACAATCTCAGGGTTGGGTTTTTTTTGTCTGTTTTCCATTCATCTATCATCTCCTCGGGCTGCTGCCTCCCAGTGCTGCAAGCCTGAATCACCTCATACTTCTCAAGTATTTTAGCTGAGGACTTCAGGCTCCCCTTCACTTCAACACCTTCTTGCTGTGGTTTTGCCTGCACTGTGTGATTTAGAAATGCCTGCTTTTAATAGTCGCAGAATGCAAATAAGTAACACACATGAAAGTTTGTGTGAGTAACTATGCATTGAAGGGTTTAATATTCTTCAGCCTGCTGCTGAGAGGCAAGCCAGTCAGAATATATCAAAACCAAACATAGCACTGGCAAGATTAAACACCAGTGGATTTGCACATGTAATAAAACCGCTACATTGAGTTTAATCCATGTGTAATTGGGAATAGATAAGGCTGGAATTGAATAATTGCACAGAATCTGCCTCAGATGGAGGAGAAGGGAGAGCAGACTGGAGCAGGGAGGTGAGGAGGCTCTGCAGCCTCTGGTTTGGCATGCAGCCGCTGGAATAAGGGGTGGTTTTGTGCTATTTTATTGTAAGAGATATTGGAAAGGTGATATGATGTTGATGAGCTACATGTACAGTAAAGGGCTTGGCCATTCAAGAACTTCAAGTGTAAACAGATTGTTTTCCTCCCTTTGCTATGGGAGGTGCAATTCTAACTGGGCTTAGTGTCAAGAAGTGTTGCTGATGTTTTCAGGCTGTCCTTATCTGCCCAGTCTAACTATAACACAGTAAAACTGAACCGTGAGGATAAAACAGCTGTTACACTATTGTTCTGTCCTTTCCCCATCATCTCTGTTTTTCCACTTAGAAAGCAAAGACTCATGGATGATCCAAACTCCTCCCTTCCCGCTTCAAAAATAATAGCATGTTGGCCAGTCAGTATCTGTGTTGGCTTTAACTTCATTCCGTTAACTGCTTGGCAAAGGAGCACGATGTTTGCCTCCCTTTCAGCTTCCTTCACAAACCTGATGATATTTGTTGGGTTTGGATTTTGCTCCTACAAAATGCATGAGTGTATAACATCTCATGTGTTTTGAAATGCATGACAATATGTACATACCATATTTTAAAAATATTTTCTTCTTTCTATGAGATGTAATTTCTCTTATGTAGTTTCCCTCTTGAGAGAGTATCTGATTCTCTCTTCATAATTCACATTTTCAGCTGTTCCTCTTCACTGGCTTTTGCTAAGACATCACTGCTCTTGCTAATACATCACTGCTGCTTTTGGTAGCTCCGTCAGTGTCAGACTTGATGTCATCCTATCTCTTAAAAACTCCCTTTGCTGAGCTTTCTGTCTCTATCCCTGTTGTCTAACTCCTGTACTCATCCTCTCCCTGTGTCCCTCTGTAGTCCTAAATATCTGATGCCCCTTTCTGTCTCCACATTTTCTCTTCTGTCATTACCCACCCAGTTACCACCAGCACACAGAAGCTCAAGATGAGCATTAAATACAGCCAATCTTTTCCACTTATATTTTATAGACACAGTAGACGTGTAAGGTTATTCTTAGGCAGTTACGGCAAGATTTAACAGATCCTTTAATATATTTAGCTCAGATCCAGACAGCCCACCCTAATTTCCAACCATTACAGAAACTAAAGGATCAAAGGGCCAACGTTTATCACACAGGATTTTGTTTTCCTTCGTTGCTGTGTTTCTTTTGACTCGATTAGCATGGCCCACTTTTATTTGAGGATCAGATTTTGCCAGTATTTTATATGGCTCCACAACATACAACTGGAGTTAGGAGACTTGTACCAACTTTCAGCAGCCATCAAAAGAAATGGGCAAAAGTGCTGTAATTCATTAATTGGCAGAGCTGGGGTCAGGCTTGCTTTCCATCCGCTTACCATAACGCGTCTGCCTGGCCTGGCGCAGGGAAACTTGCTGTTGTCATGACCAAGTGCGGAAGTAGGGGATTTTTTTAACAGTTTGATGCTATGTGCACTTTCCTATGTGATGTTGGTCCCTGGAAAAACATTCCTAGGTTTAAGTGAGGTGTCTGAATCCAGAAACAGGTGTTTCTGACAGCCCCTACTCAGCTGCTGCTCAGTTGTGTAGGTACTTTTGGTTTATTTAATTTTGTTTTACGTAGGCATCCCTGAAGCACGGAGTTGTGCCTCTCTGAATGCAATGAATTATCGCAGTGCAGACGAGGACTAAGCAGCTCATTGTCTTCACACTGAGACCCATTAAAGGTGTGAAGTCAAAGTGATTTCTCAGCCCGTGTCTTTTTGGATGTGTGTGTGTCAGCCAAGTAGATGTTCCCCGAGATTGCCTAACACGCAGCAACACGACTGAGCTCCTTGGAAATGTACCCAGGACCACCACTTGCTTCCAAACTGTAGTTGGTAGCAGTGCAGCTTTTGGTCCCTCGTTTTACTTCTATAGGGGCCAAGCTGGTGGGAAAGTTTCAGGATGGTGAGGCTGGATGGATGCTCTCCCGACATCTCCAGCACATCCGCCTCTCAAGCTGAGCAGCTGTGTTGCAAGGACCATGCAAAATATTGGAAGTTTTATTAGACAATTTTTTGGCTGGAACAGTAGGGCAGCATTTAAAAGCTACTCTGTTCTCTTATGGTCTATGTGTTCACTGATATTTTGGGCACAAGAACTGTACAATCATTTTTGCAAATAGGTGGTGCTTAGTAACAATTACAAGAAAGTGTAATCCAAAGACTCTGGTTATGGCATCGTATGCCTCTTTATTATTTTTATTATTTCATAGCTGTATAATTTGTACATTTTAGTTTGATGTTGGCTGTATATTTTTACCACAGGACTCAAATGAGAAACTTAATCAATTAATATGGGTTTCACATGATTAAACTGATTTCTTACCTCAGTGCTGCTAGCTCCCTGCACCCAACATTTAGTCTGAATTTCTTCCTCAATTTTTTTTTGAAACTGTTAGTATCGCATACATCTGATATTGAATGTCCATGTTACAGCATGGTGGCGATTCAGCTGCTGGTAATTACATGGGCATTGTGGGCAAACAGGATGGCAGGGTAACTAAAAATTAAAGGAAAGTTTTGAGCAAAGAACAGTTTAGAAAAAAGTAATTGCAAATGCACTATCCCTGCGAAAGGGAAAAAAAGTGTCAGCTTCCCACGTGAAATTGTCTCTCCCCAAAACTTGTGCTGGGAAGTGTAATAGTATTTCTTGTAACTATCTCTACTTAAGCTGGTGAAGGGCAATGGAGGATTGGTCCCAAGGTCCCTGATTTGACTGTTACTGTGACCATGGCATCTACTTATGCAGCATGGACCGTTCCTCAATGTCAAATTCTCTATCTGTATTTCTGCTCTAGGCACTACTACTCAATGTGCAATGTTTGTTGAATGATGGACAGGGTAACAACGCAATAGAAAGGACTGGCTCAAGTGGAAGAAAAAAGTGCATGCGCTGAAAGCATCCTGGCAGAAATTAGGTAGTTGATACTTCTTAATGTATTATAGAGAATATATAATTTGCAAACAAATCTTGATGTTTATTTCAAGATGACCTAGGAATCAGTCTGGAGTGGACCTTGGTTTTTTGGAAGGAGGCTACTGGATGAGAATTGCTCTCCTGCCCTCCACTTGCCATGCCCTGGCTCTGGACCCTGATGGACAATGTCTGAAACCCAATTTTGGTTTGTCATCTCTACAACCTGTACCTCTATTCAGGAATCCTTTATCCACGAGAGGATTCTCGTGTTGGGATAACTCTCCTAGCTGTTATCTCTGCTCCATTTTGTATTGGTAATGATATATAGTAAGGACTCCAGACTGGGGTATCATTCTGTGTGTCCCATTAGCCATGGTTTATATTTTATATAATATAAACCCACGCCATACTCCCTTGCCCCTTTCTCCGTTTGGTTCATGCACAGAGGCCAAAAGTGGTGTTGTAGACTGCTACTTTCCTAAGTGATCGTTTAATTCTTATCCCTGGTCTGAACTGGGCATAGGACAAATCACCAACTGATGAACACATACAGAAGAGATTTACTTCACAGGTTAGCATCATCTAGCTGCTTATAATATACACAGGCAACTATTTTAGGAAAAAAAGGAGTGCTTTTGTGACTTCTAGTTTGTTTGATTTCAGCTTATACTGGATTTTTCCACTCTAATACATCTGTTCTGGTCTGAGCCTTTCAATTTTGTAAGACCATGTAGTTCTAGTCCAAAAGTAACTATTTTGTACTTGGCTTCTGTTTGTAGCATCCCTTCTATGACTCTGTAAGCATCTGTTATTTTCTCTTTGACAGAACACCCTTCTCGACCAATACAGCCAAATTAGGTAGACCAACAGACTGACCCAGCTCAACAGTTCCTATTTGATTGCTTAGAGTTTTTTGCTTCTATGGTTTTTTCCCTTACTGCAATTGCAATACTGTAAATAGTATTTAGGTGTTCCTGATCAAGCTTTCCTTTCATTCCATCATAAATCTGAACTTCTAGGAAGTAAATTTTCTGCAGTATTGCAAAGCTTTCTCTGCTTCTTGGGTGAAGGAGTCCCAGTGTGTCCATCCAACAGTGGAGGAAGCTGATAAGTTCTAGGTCTAAAGCTTGACTCACTTCCCAGCTCCTTCATAGATCTGCCTTAGAAATGGGATTCATGGGGAAAAATGGGTAGATGTGACTACAGGAAATGACATATAGTCGTTATTTATTTGCACTTTTAAAAAACGTGTGTTTCTTGTTCTTTAATGTCTCTTGCAGGAAGGGGTGAATGCATTGGCAGAGACCTGTAGATAGTAGAGGGCTTAGAACGGGCTGAGACTATTGCCAAAGGAAAGCTAGGAATGGTGCAAAAATGTTTAACTTGTGATCTGTATAATACATGCTAGGTCAGGATGAGCTGTTTGTTTGGGTTTTTTTAAATATATAAGCACCTAAAGTGAACACACAAAACTAATAAAATACTTCAAGAGCACAAGGACCATTGGTCTTCACCTGCACCTTTAAATCCCTCAGTGAGGAGCATCAGTTCCTTCCTTCCTAAATGTAGTTTCAGAAAATAAACTATGGTTTTCTACAGTGAAGGATTCATTGAATCAAGGATAGGAAGCTTGCCTCTGTGTGTGTCTATATATATAAATTTATATACATGTATATTGCCCCCCCCAATATTGCCATTTGGGGAAAAAAAAAATCAGTTCTTTTTTCACTTTATTTCTTAGTCTAAAATAGAAAATATAACAGCTTTATTATCAACACTTTTGCAATATAAAGCACTGCAAATTTTCAGCTCCCTGCTGGTGGGTGCATGGTTTTCATTGGTTTTGTCAGCAAAAATTCTGCCACTGACTTGTGGGTGGAATTTCAAAATTCATGTTGGCAAAAGAGGGTATTTATTTACTGCTTGTATTGATATGGTTTATAAGTTGCTTCTGCAAGCAAATGCAAAATATACTTTATATTTTTCTGTGTGATGTTTTGCATTCATGACAAGTGAAGGTTTTTTAAACGTTTGTCAGTATGGTTTGGAATTATCACATACCAGTAATTACTATGGATGATTAAAAACGTTGAGGAAAAACCTCCTTAGCATATTCCAGACTTCATGTACGGATAGATCTCTAAGACAGTGAGTTGTGTAGTGCATTTTAATCATATTGTAGTGGCTTTCTATAATGCAAAACTATTTCCATTGAAGTCTGAAATGAGTCTGGCATGTCCCAGAGTCAACATGATAATATATTCTTTGTATCCTTTACATGCTGATAACAGTTCAGCTGCACTAAAGGGTTTTGTCAAGTTATGTTCGTTTTCTATAAGTGTTAATATATCTGGCAATTAAAGTTCAAATTGCTACTCTTAAACTAGTGTTGAATCTAGGTCAGCGAGAACTCTAAATTGAGCAATTTCACCAACTGTTGCAGGATGCTGTAGGAAACCTTTGAGCTTGACTGTGCTCCTGTGTGTTGAGAGTTGTAATTTAATAAGAGGCAGGCAGGCTGTAGCTACTTGTCTTCCTCCTGGGAAAAGACAGAAATATGTTAGCTTGATATTGCTATAACTTTAAAAATTGAAGCAGAGAGAGGGCAGCCTAAAAGGATCGGTTTGTCTCCCGCTTCCTTCCCCTTGTCTGTTGACTCAAATCCTTACCAAGATTTTTCTTGGCCTGCTTTCATGTGGTTTAGCACAAATTCAGTTTTCCTGGGTATCTTCATCGTTTAAAGACAAGTGTAAAGGAGCAACTCTGTGTCAGGGAGAGATGTTTCTCTGGCTTCACCAGTGGTCACACTGAGTGTTCTCACAAAAATAAACCACGTTACTTTAGTCTATGTTGCTAGTTTGAAGGGAGTGGTGTTTGGTTAAAGAGCTGATGGCTGGATAAGCTCTTGTAGGAACACTCATTTGTTTTTGACATCTTAGTCTTTGATCTGTAAGGAGACAGATTTGAGCCCTGAAGTCTGTTTTTCTGTTTGTTTCAAAATGAGATTTCCACAGAAGAGTGGAGTGAGAGCTGCACTTTTTCTACTTCTTCTTTGCATTGACAATAAGTGTGGGTTTTTTCCATTTTCAGAGCCCCACAGTACCAAACTGCAGGATAGCCGTGATGCATGCTTGTTTAGTACAACAGTCTTCCTTTAAACTTCTATTTCATGAAATGTTGTTTGTAACCCACTTCTGCAATCATATTTAATATGAAACATGTGAGAATGATTATACAGCATCCTGCAGCAATCTATGCATGGAGTTATGCTAGACTGGCCAGTAGCATTGCTTTATTGAAACTTTTTGCTACAACAGCTACTTTCATTCAGATCAAATGATGAACAATCAAATGCCTTCCAGTTTCACGATCAGCAGCCCAAGAATACTTGAGGTCCAGACCATTTGTAACACAGGCTAGCAAATGGACTTGTAAGGTTGCAGGCTGTTTCTTGAGTCCCTGAATCAATTGGGTGAATGAACAATTTCGTTATCTCTGTATTTGGGAGGAGAGAGAAGCAGTAGAAATAAGAATGTTGCAGTCTCTGCACGTGCCTAAGACTAAGCTGCATGACAGCAATTGCAGCAATTTTGATTGTCGCCCGTAGTAACTACTGCTAGCAGGTAGAAATGTAGGCAAGGGTCTTCTGAATGCTGTTTCTGCTGTTGTTATCCTTGCTAATTCAAGCACCTCTGCTTACCACCACAGATTGCAATGTAGACGTATTTGGAAAAACAGAGAAAGAATGCAGCTAGGAAACCAAGCCCAGGAGTAAAACATTGCCACAATCTTTAAGAAAAGCCCATAGCAAGATTTTGGGTAGGACAGTGTTTGAAAAGGCGCTTGGAAGTGGAAGGAAAGGGACTATTTCCCGCTGTCTGCCTTCCTGCTGTGCATGTATTCAGGGCTTTATGTCAATAGATGAGATTGCATGAA
>NW_009596502.1:25682-31919 GCF_000690535.1 Cariama cristata
CCTGGTTCCACCCCTGATTTCTCCTTCTAATAGAAGCAGAACCCTGCAGAATGCTGAGGGAGGGGACGGGGGGCATGAGCAATCTGCTTCCTTCTCTCAGTTGTGTTATGGCACAGACATTTTGGTCAACGTTAACTTTGTGGTGCCAATGGTATGAGAGTTCCCATGACAAACACGCTCCTCTCTAATGCTGAACAGCAGGGTTAATCCCAACCCTTCAGGGTTAATTAAGAGGTAATTGCGTGGGCCTCAATTAATCCCCGTTTAACTCAGTTGCATTTGATGGAAGGGCACTAGAGATTAATTTGGCCTAGTGCCTCATCAAATTCATTAATTTCATTAAATGTGAAAAAAATATTTTAAGTGTGAGGTAACAGCTGTGACTCTTCTGCCCTATGATGGGGACTAGCAGCACCGGGCAAGACCTTAAGTACTTGTCATATGGCTACAGATACTGGTATGTTGGCTGAGGTAGAGAGCTGCTGCCTCTTCTTCTCAGTGACTACAGAAAACCTTGTAAGCTACTGAATTACGCAGTTGTAAGGACCTGGTCCGGTGGAGGAGTCAGGGCTTCTTGAACCCTGATGATTTCGATGAGAATAGCAAATGCTTGCTCTTCCTCTCTGAATCGGGCCCTTGACTATTCATTGACATTCACGGGGTGATATGTCATGCAACATACCCTGCTTAGTCTTAATTAAGGTTATGACTGAGAGAGTGTCGAAATGTTTTGTCATTATTCTGCAGATTAATGAAAACTTACTAATGAGATTTGACTCTAACATCTGCTGTAACAGTAAATTTAGAGCTAGATGAAGAACTTGTATGCATTAAATGGCTCCACACCGAAAGTATGGCTAAAGCAACCTGGTGTCAGTCTCTGTAGATCATTATGCAGCACTCAGAAGTAAATACCTGGCTGAGGGTGACAGCAGGGCTCAGACAGGAGGCAGCTTACTAGATTTTTGCTATTTGCTTTGCTTGGTTTCACCCCACAAGCCCTGACATTACCCAATGCCTGTACGTGCCATAAAATACTCTGGTTTCACTGACTTTCTCAGTTAACTGTCCTTCAAGTGACAAAATCTGGGTGCGCTCTAGCTACAGTATATACTCGATATGAAAGCTGACTCAACTTCTGCCGCAGTATACTGTACCAGGCAGCTCTCAAGTGATGCTGCTGCAATTTATCACCATAAACTGTTTCATATTGGAACAAACAATACTCATGAGGCAATCTGGATTCAAATTAATTCAAAAGCACCATAACTGAAAAGTGAGCAGTCTCTTTGTGTTGTTTCTTTTAACAAGATTTTATGATACGACTAGACTACAAATAGCTCTATTCATGATAAACTGGCAACTTTGCAAATTGTATATGCTAAAAGCTATTTGTTGTACAAGCTGTTCTGGAGAAAAATCTTAAATGAAATCTTCTTTGCCAGGGGGACGTGAGGCATCAGTTGCACGGGTGCTGCCATGAGTGTCCCATTTCAGGAGCCCTAGGGCTATGGGGGTGGTGGTGAGAAAAGACCATCTGGTCCAAAATTGCTCAAAGTCAATCGCTGCAGGGCACTAGAGAAGCAGAGGGCAGGTCCATTTGGAGACAATTTACTAGTCTGGTGAGAAAAGATGTAAAGGTAAAGGAAAACTCAGAGATGGAATAATTGCTTTTGGTCCCAAATATTGGCATCTGACTCTATGAAGCTGCTGCTGTATGCTTTCCCTTCGAAGGCATAGCAATATTATCTTCCTCCAAAACACCCTAGAAACACCTCCACTTTGATGGCCACTAAGACTGCCGCTATTATCTTTCAGAGATGTGCTATGTTTTCAGCATGAGTCCAGGACATAGTTATGGTTGGACTTCCCTTTTAAGGATGAGTGAACTAGTGGAAGAGGCCTAATATGTTTTTGTTCATATCGGTAAATACCTCAATCAATGTAATCGGTGGTTTGGTATGATATGGAACAAGCCATTAATGCATCTTCCCTGTAGACATTATTACAGGAAATTACATCTGTCTTTGGAGTTGTATCTTTCTGGAGTATTTGTATGGTGAACTCAAATACTGAATAACACATCCTACCGTGCAACCAAATGCTTTTGCCACCAGAAAGGGATCCTAAATTATCCCTCAGGAGCAACTTCTATAAGATATACAAGGATGTCGACTTTGACCTGTTGATAGTTTTAGTAGTAGTTACAGAAGTATCTCCAGAGCCAAGGAATGAATTACAGTTATGTTACAATGCACTTACCAAATCATTCCAATTTCTACCTCCAAGTAAAATTTTGCCTCTTGCAAGACCAGCACCATTTACTCTGGGCCTTTCTTTTCAAATTATTCGTACTTTAATGATAACAGTTGTAAGTACATTGGAGGTTAAAGCTACCTGCAGAGCAATTAGAAGCTCTTGAAAGGTCTTGAAGAGAATTTGAATTTGAATGTGAAGTCATTTATGGACTAAAATTTCTATCGAACCTCTGAGATAGACCTACAAAATAACAGTATATGTGAAGGCATAGTATAAGATGTAAAACCAGAGATCAGAAGCAATTGGAGTCAGGGAAGGGTTAGGCATCTGAAGTTGAAACCTCAAAACTTTCTCAGCTGCCAGCTAACTCCAGAATGACCTAGATCAGGAGGCAGATTGTGTCAGCACAGATTTGAGGCACATTGCGTTCTGCTTCTGAGTAACCACAGAAGTTGCTTACTCTTGGTAGACATAAACATATTCAGGATTGCGCAAAAAAGAATCCACAAAATGGGCTGTTTTTTTGAGAGGAGCTCGGTATAATGAGCATTTTCTGGATGCTTCTACTGCAGTGAGCTCTCGGTCAGATGCCGAGACAGTATCTGTCTTCTTTTCAAACTCTGATGTGGAGGAGTTGGTTTGCTGCCTTCTCTGCTTATCTGATAACACAGTATTTAGAGCACATGTCCAGAACATGGGAGCTGGAGATTTGTCACCTATGCAGGAGGGGTTCAAATCTGTATTTCTTGTAAGAAATGGCCTAATTATTGGGATAAACAGTTCAGTGAAATGGAGGGACTCTGTCTCTGCTGTTAACATGTTTCTACATGTGAAAGATTTGAGCAGCCTGGGGTCCTTGCCCTGAGGCTTAATTGGTTTTACTCCAGGATTGATTTCTGTAAGGAAACCAGTCCTTGGCAGAGGAATTGGAGTGCAGACATGTTCCTCCAGCCTCCAGGCAAGGCGGTCGTGCTTGGTCGGGGCTGTCTCTCTCTACTTGAGCAAGGTCCATGCAACCTGGGGCATCTTCAGCAGCACAAGGGCAGCACGCAGCTACCAGCAACGGGACGAGCAATTGCTTTCTCTCTATGGAAAGGAAACGCAACCTGAGTTTGCTGCCTTCCGTGTGCATGTTGTGCTTACTTAGCTGCTGGATAAAATACGTGTAATTGGAAAGAGGAAAGCAACCCTCCTCCACGCTGGTTTACTTTTGAGGTGGCCTCCATTTAACAGAGCAGGGCTCAGGCTATGGTACCCAAGTGTAATCCCTGGAAAGGATCTGTTCATCTTTCAGAAGGCTGACTGCAGTCCCAGATTAAAAGTCTGGGGAAGGATGAAGCCCCTTTCAAAACACAAAAGAGGTGCTGGGGAGGGAGGTGGTGTAGAGTGGGTTTTGTACCACACTCTCACATATTCTGTTATTTGGCAAAGGCAAAAAGGTGGGCATCTTATGTTCCCGCATAGGGAGAGCCGTACATTCTCTCCTCTCTTCTCTTCCAGCCTGAAGTCAGCAGGGTCTCACAAATGGGGAGGCGAGCTGGGGTGCAGAGGTGTTTGGGTTGCAGATGGAGGGGCAGGGAGAGCCAAAGATGCAGCAAGAGCTCTCAGGATGACTGGTGTGGCTGATGGAAACTGAGACAACCAGTAAGTGTGCTGAGCGGTACCTTTTTGGTCTGTGTTGTAGGCAGCCGTGTGGCTGTGGATGGGTGATAACGTATGAATTTCAGTGGAACAGAAGAACACGGGCCCTGCCCAGAATTTCATGTTCAGTTTGCAGCTTGGTTAGGTGCATTTGAAAATCTCAGTCTAAATTTGTACTTACTGTATGGACTACAATAAAGGAAAAAAAAAAAGTATTCATTAAAGACTAAAATTGAAACAACTTAGCTCAATCGAATTCAATCCCTCAACTTAGTTTACCAGTATATGCTGTGCACTTCATCTGTATGTAGTATGATTGTAATTATGATATCTTTGTTAGTCTAACTCCCAAGAACAAAAAAGTGCTTAGACATTAGCTGGCTATCTTCCTGATTTTTAAAGCCAAATGTCTAATTAGAGCACTTCTGTTTCTTACATTTATTTTCAGTTCTAGAGAGTGAAAGACAAGAAATCTCAACACAGCTGTGGCTCTTTTATAAACTTCAGCTTATTAGAGCTTTTGGGTCAAATTCTCTGGTGGTGTAACTCCACAGACTTACATTGCTGCTGGTGTAACTTCAGATATTTATATAATTCTCTGTACATCTGTCCACATGTGTGTTCCTATGTATATACCAAACTCGTAGCTGATATAAATCACTGTAGCTCTTTTGGCTTCTGTGAAACTATACTGATTTCTTACCAGCTGGGTATCCGGTCCACAGCATCTGGTTTTCCTTTTCCCTCCCTTAATAGCACTGATGAATCAGAATTCCTTAAGGAGGATAATACTAAACATAATTAGACAGGATATGTTCAAGAAGAAAATTTAATTTGAAGAGGTTTGCACAGAATTTTTATTGGCCTCAGGTGGGATGCTGGGACTTTATCTTAATGAATCCTTTCTACAGATCCATTTCAAAAACTGCATTATGCTATTATGTGGTAGAGTGTACTCAAATGGTGCATTGCACATATGTTTATTCAGTTGGATTTTAAAGTTCTTCTGTAGATTGGTATAATTATTCTGGGCTGTGAAAAAGAAGTGTAATAACATAAGCTGAAATGTAAAAATATCTACACACAGAGAAGTTTATTTAATCTTTTGCATCTACATACATTTAAGAAAGTCCTGTTAGTAAATCAAATATGGGACCGTGGATTGGAGCTATCCTCAGAATTGACTTTCTGGTTAAGCCATGAGCCTTTTTTTTTTTTTTTTTTAATTGTGTCCCTCAGTCACTCACAATTCAAATACATATATTTTATTATTGTGTAATAATTTGTAATTTTAAAATCACATCTGTTTGTTGTCTTCTTTTATTGTGATTGTGTAAGCACAACACATTCTGGGAACATTTAGATAAATCCCATTAGATTTTGTAAAAGTGTTCACGCTGTCGGGTGAATTACCTTCCACTCTTCCTGAGTCCATATCCATTTGCCTTTTATCTTCAGAAAAGCTTGTTAATGTTTATTGTTAATAATAACAGGCCACATCTAGCTGTCATTTACCATGGTGTAATTGTATTCTAATTAGAATGCAATGTTTGGGGGACTTGTATCAGAAATGGTTACAGGAAAAAAAAAAAAAATCACTGGATGTGTAGTATTGCAAGCTCTCTGCTAAAGACATTAAGAAGAGCAAACGGAAAGGGGTGGAGAGAGGCAAACTGATAAATGATTCAGTAGCCCTCTGTCTGGTGGAGTGTTTCTGAGAAAAATGGGATGGAGCATTTCTGCTCACTGCTTTGCCCCTGGTCTTGTTCAACGTGGCACACAGGGAATTGTGCGAAGGGTCGGGAGGGTCGTCTTTGAGGCCGGCATCAAGGGGGAAAAGGCAAATAAAAGGCAAATTACTTCTGAGCACTCAGGGGGGGAGAAGAATTAGTGGAGCTGCTAGGTCTGTTTCTTTTCTTCTATAATTGTATTCAAAATGATGGAGCCTTAACAAGGAAGTATTGGAGCTGTTGTACAAAAGCAAGCCACAAGCTTCCTCTGTCCTGGCACCGCAAAATGAGATTTACAAGGTGATAAAGTCACATGGAAATGCAGTGTCTTCAATGTCCCTGGTGCTTGTTTGCTGACTAATTACTCCCAGTTTAGGGGTTGTTAATTTTTTTGTAGTTTCTGTGTTAACACTTCTTGAAAAAAATTGTGAATCTACATTCTCTTCTCTATGTGCATAAGACGTCTCATCTAACTGGTGATTGAGTTCTTGATGAATCTAGCATTACAGTGAAAAATTACTTTGCAGCCATTAGGTATTCAGAGCATGCAATCAGACATCGAAATATAACTATTCAAAACAGTTAATGAAGCTTGCAGAGCCCTGCT
>NW_009596502.1:31985-42664 GCF_000690535.1 Cariama cristata
AAAAAAAAAGAATGATGAGGTATACTGTATTTGAGAATTTAAAATTTTAGTAGGTCTTCTGAGGAAGGCTCAGGACAGGATTTGAAGCTCCAACAGATGATTGCTGCTGTCCCAGAATCAGGTGCTCAGAAAGCATCTGTCAAGGTTCTGACGTGGGAGTTAATCACCGGTTTGCAACATATTTTATAACAGCTCGGAGCACCTTTTTCCATGAGTCCGGGTGATGAATGAGTACACCGCATACTCTGACTCCATGTGTTCTCTTTAATTAACAACTATTTTTCTAGCTCGGGTCCAACCGTGGTGCAATCTGATCACAATGACGAGAGAGGTTCTGTGCCTGTATGGACAGATCCAATGTTGTTAGATGGCAAAAATAAATAGTTCAGCCGGCAGATGTGGCTTCATGTTGCAAGGCCGTTCCTTAATTTACATACAGGTGAAAGAGCTAATCTCTGTTTGCCTCCTTTTCCAAGTGTTTTGCACCTTTGTGGACTTGGAAATGTTCACATTTTAAAACTGGGAAGGAACTTGGGCCTCTATGTTGGGGAAGGAGTCTTAATTTGAGTGGGAGAGGAAAAAGAACATTGCATCCAGAAACAATGATTAGATGATTCTCACATGGCCTTTTTCCATCATTATGAGCAATTCCTAAAGAGTATATGTCCGGCTTTGGTGAGGCGAAGTCCATGCTAGCCTGAATATCCTACTTTCCTACTGCTTTTAGTATCCTTCAAGATGCGAGTGGAAGGAATTTGTTTCAATAAAATTAAAAAAAATTAAAAAATAAGTAAATCCATACTCTTACTGCTAGATATCATAGTTTGCAAAGGTGATGAAGATACTGGACCAGAAACAAGATTCAGAGAGTCCTTAGTATGTCAGGGAACAGAAATGTCCTGTGTGTCTTTGTCAGATCTCTGTTACTGAAAAGCATCTACCCAGAAACTGGAAAGTAAGTAAAATCCAGGCAAGCAGCTGACTTCTCACTAGGATGAGAAATCTCTGTGTATCATTGTTTTCTTTTGTCCTGTTAGAATAGCAAATACCACAATGGTTATGGTGTTTACCAGGGGTCTGGGAGAGCAGGGTGTAAGTCTTGGCTGTGACCCCAGGGGCTGTGCTGTGGATATTCGCAGCCTCGAACCGCAGGAATATAATCTGAGTTTAAGCCATTGTATCTCGGGTAGGGCTGTGGATTCTTGAGCAATCAATTTAAGAATAGATCTCTCCCTTGTGATTATAAGGGGGTCAGGAGACAGGGACTTATGAACAGCTTAGGCCCCCAAATTGAGTTATGTGCATCTTCACCTGACTCCTCTCTCCTGCTCTTTCTATAAGAAATTGAAAGTTTAATGTAAATGGCACCTTCTTTTCTTTCTTTTCCACCCCAATCAAAGTTCTGCTTTTAATAATCTGACATTTCCGAGGGAAGGAGCTCTGTCAGAAAGTCTGCAGTGTCTCTGGCAGGAGCATTTCATGCTAAACTGAGGAAACACGTTGTGTTAACCCTTAGAGCTAATTGATTCAGCGTTACAGGAGTTAAACACCATTTTTAGGAAATAGATTTAAATAAAAAGTCATGGATTAAAATAGACTCTGTTCTCTCTACAGTTTCTGTCTAAAGCACTCCAGACTTTCTTGATTTGAGGAATTCCTATTGGCAAGGGAATTGTAACCAGAAATGTTAGAAATATAAATAAGGTGGCATCTTATGGAAAGCAGAGGTGTCTGTAAATTGTTCCTGACTGAAGCAGAATTCTTCTGCAAAAAATGGTCCTGTCTCCATTTTCTAATTAGAGAGTAAAGTTTGAAAATCACCTGAGTAGCATGAGTTGTGTTTAGGAAGCATGTACAAATTCCGCAAAGTCTACCCAGTAGCAGTAACACAGGACTAGGGTAAACTTAACCATGTGGCATGACTTTGGTGACTTTGGCTTACTGTATTTGTCATCAGTGCTCAAGATGTCTTATTTATATTTCCTTTTCTTTCAAATACTTATTTGTTGACAAAGCATAAATAGATTTCTAAATGTGTTTCCATTTAGTAGCCTGGACTACTAAAAAACCTTGACTTTCCATGTCTCATAGAAGACACCGGTCTGGTTAGCTTATTAAAACAGAAATTGCTTAACAAAGCATTTACTAATGTTGTTTGTTGTAATTAAATCCTGAAATAAGATTCTAAATGGGACTCAAGTCCATCTGCTGGGACAGTTTGTGTTTGGTTTTTTTTCTTGTTTGGGAGGAACAGGTCAACTCCTAATGCTCTTATTTATAACCATCAGCGTTACTACTTTCACGGAAAAAAACCCCACATTTCTGAGTATATACTATGAGTTCAGTTTCACAGAAAGTAACTTTGTTGAAGTTTGATCTGTAAGAGACATGAAACCCCGAACAGAAAATGCCTGTCCACCAAAATTGAAAGTGTCATCGTAACCTGCTGGTTTTTATTAAAATATTTATTTGGAAAGTTCTGGGTTTTGGCTGCTAGATCAGAGTCAGTTGCTACAATAGAGCCTTGTTGTAGCTTTCGACTCGGGCAGATAAAACTAAAATTAGATGTACTCTTCCTAGGCTGTCTGTTAGATTTGAATTTTGCACAGGGATAAGCCTTGTTCATGAAGATGACTAGGTACATTTCTCTAGTGTACCTGATAAAAATATCAAATGATTTTGATTATACATTGATGCAGAAAAGGCATACTTTTTTATGATCAAGTTGCAGGAGGAAGAGAAACATTATCTGCTACTCAGATTTACTCCCAATCTGTATGATGATGCAATCTATGCACACAAATATAGAAGGAAAGACAGACAATTTTCTTAAGAATAGTTACTCTGAAATGATTTACTGGGAAAGCAAACCTCCAGGGTTGCAATGGCTTTTTAAAAATGTTATTTTGCTTAGAATCAAGCTAAGAACATCAAGGAAACACCCACATCAGGAAACCAATGCACTTAATTAGATCTTGAATTTGCATTCAGTTGAAGGATGGATCGAGCTAACTTTTCTCCCTTTTGTGTGCACTTTTGCAGAGTGTAATGGGGCCGGGGGGAGGGGGGGAAGGCAATTGAGTTATTTCATTTATCTTTCCAGAATTTGAGTTTACTGCTACAGGCTGTCAGCTACCAGCAAACGAGCACTTCATTTAAAATATTGTTGAAAAGTTGGGTTCAGTCCTGTTGCATCTGGTATGCAGATGGGATGCTACTTTTTGTTCAAATAAACAGAAGAAGCAATTAAGCCCCTTTTGGAGTAAGATTTCTGAAACAATAGGAGGCACCATCTGAAGCACAAGCTCAATCAGATGCTGAACGATGTGGATAGCAGAGTTTCATAAAAGGTTGAATGCAAGCATAGATTGGCTAAGTGGTTTGTGTTCGGTTGGGTGTTGTGTGGGGTTTTTTTTTGCCTTTTTTTCCTTGTTTTTGGACTTATCTGTGTATGCACAAAGATATGACCAGAAACAGAGATGGTAGTAAGAGAGGATAGAGAAAAAATGTCCTGAAGTCCCCAGTTTGTTATCCAGTGTCCCAGACTACTCTGAAGGAGCAAAGACGTGACAGCAGGCTTTGCTGTCCTGCCTGGCAGAGCTGTGTAGGACCCCATGGCCCCACAGACTGTCACCGCTGCAGAACGAAGGCAGATGACTCTGTTTATGGAAAACCAACTGGTACCCCAATATCTGATTTGTTTTCTGAATTCAGGTACCCCATCGACTCAGCCACACAGAAGAATGCAGTACGTTTGCATCTCTGATAGTGATTACTGTTCTTTTTATATTTGCAATTAGTTTCATGGCAAGAACAATCCTATACCTTTTTTTTTGTTGTTGTTTTTCTTGCTGACTGCTGCTGACTGCCTTTGGCAGTGGGATATTTGTCCCAGTAGAAGAACAGACAGGTGATGCACAGGAATATAAGTACAGCACAGGAATATACATAATCCTCTTGGAAAACAAATATTTTTAAATGATACATTGATTCTCCTCAAGAATGTCATACTGGCATATGAAATGACAAACATATGCACTCACAGTTTATGGAATGTGACGTGTCTTCTTTTAAAATAAGCCTCTGCATATGTCCCATAAGTTCTACCTCAGTAACACAGATAGAGTAGTCTTCATCCTGCTTTTCCTTTTTTTTTTTCTTTCTTTTTTTTTTTTTTCCCTCAGAGGAGCCAGATGCAAACATCCTCCCCCACCAGTCTCCTGTTAATGGACAAATGTGTGGGTTGTTTTGTTTTGTTTTGTTTTAAGAGTGTGATCTATTTAATGTGACAGCACAACTTCTTACATTTTCCCATGAAATGTGGAAGGAAAATTCATTCCCAAAGGCTCCAGCTGCCCATCTTGGAAGAACTGCTCCATTTAATGGAAGCCAAGAAGGTTTGGTGACTGCGACACTAACACTCATCCTCCAAGTCCTAAGCTCATGTCAATGACAGTGTAAATGATTGACCACCATTTTTAAAGGTCAAGTAGATGCAAACAGTTCACCTTGAAATAAAATAGTATTGTTTTATTATTGTTAACATTATGGATTTTGAAAAAAAAAATAAATAAATCAACCTTTCTCAAGGTGGAAATAGAACAGTTTCACAATCTTTTTGTAAAGTGTATCAAAATGTTTGGCATCTACAGCTGCCATGTACAAATGCAAAGGAAGCAGATGTAGAGGGCAGAAACTGTTTATCTAATTCAGCCTCAGCCTGCCAATGGTTTTGTTGGTCCTAAGACTGTGTTATGAAAGCAGAAAATTACTGCAGCCCTATTTGGTTTCTTATACCGCCATAGATGTGTCCCATAACCCAAATCCTGAGATCTCTTTGGACCTCAGTTTCCCATCTGTAAAATGGAGTTAGTATTGCTTCCTTAACCTGTAAGGTCACTATGAGTATAACCACAGCAGTAATAACAGGTTTGACATCATCCTAAAAGTGCTGGGATCCTAAATTCTCCAGATGCAAAAAACCAAGGAATTTAATATCTTCTTGTTCTATTAATGCAGCTTCCCAGGATATCAGTGCAACAGGCATAATAATATGGAGGACAAAGCACAGTAAATAAAAGCGTTGCTCATTAGAAAGAAGACATCTCAGAATTTCAACCCTCAAGTCTTCTAATGTTCTAAAGTCCTATTGTGTATGAAGATTTGTAGTGGTGATATTGTTGAAGTTGGATTATCAAAAGATGTAAGAAGCAAAGAGTTTTATTATGTAATAAAATATTTTTTTATTAAACCAGGTGATATACATGAAAAAATAGATGAGCTTTCTGACCCACCTCATGCCTGAAGTATGATCTGAGGAATATCCTGGGCATGTGTCAGCTTGTCCATCAGTCTAATAAGAGGTACTACATCTTCTTACAAACTTCATCACGTACAGTAAAAATACAGTTAAAATACATAAATCAAAATCCTTACACACAGAGCCAGATAAATAATAGTTAGATAAAAGAAGTTCAAGAAAATGTTGTGGTTAATGTCAAACAAAACCAGAATTTTTGGAGGGTTTTGAGTGAAATGAAAAATATAGCTTTGTGTCAATTCAAACTCTTCCTGGGTCGAAACAGAATGTTTCTTTCAGCTTTTAGTAACCTTTTACTTAATCATATTTCTGCAGGTCCTTTTCAAATGAATTATTGGTTTAAAATTAAAAATCAAGGCTTTTATAAATAAGTCATATTTCTGGTGTGAAATATTTTGCTTAAAATGTCAAAGAGAAATGTTTCGGCTCCCTTAATGGATGTTACCCTTATCTTTATTGGTGGGAACCATGCTCCAAACTTGACATATTTGAAAGTAAGATTTGCTCTCTCCATCAATACTCTATTAAGCAAAGTTGATATTCACCTCCCCCTCTCCTTAAAGCCAGTTTTATTAAAGTTTGAACTGCATAGGACTCCAGACTGTTAACTTATAACTAGAATACAGTGATGGTGGCATGCCTTTGGGTTTCTATCTGTGCATATAATGAGTTTGCATTATACTGTTGTCTATATGTTGGTGTGTTTACTCCTGCTTTTGTTGATCTTATGATACACCACTGATATTTTCTGACTTTTGCGAACTGTGGTGAAAATTCCTGTAGGAAAAATATTTATCATTAACAAATTTAAAGAAGCCTATGTTTTATTCTCCTGAGATTTGCCATCTTAAAATCTTAATGGTATAGCTTTCAGGATGAAGAGGAGAAAAAAAGACAAATGGACTTAAGAGACTGATACAAAGCTATGGAGCTGATCGTTTAAGGCAAAAATCAGACATTATCAAATCAAGTTCATAATCAATTCCATTGATTAATATTCCACTGCAAAAATGAAGAGGGAGTTAGATAAAGGCAGAAGGAATCTTGAACTTCTTTAATCTAACAAATAGTTGTTTACTTACTGAAACATTCCCTGTTTTAAATGTAAATCATAGTAAGTTCCTATAGCAAGTACTCCCAGGGATACCTCATCTCTTGTCATAGATTTCCTGGGGCTAGTCAAATGTAAAATGCTTCCAGATGACTCCTTTTCATCCAGCAGCAAGTCTGAGGTTTGTTTAAAATGCTATTGAAACTCAGAACTGAGCAAACTGAAGCATTAGAGTCAAGTATGGACTTGGTATACTGTACTTTCCATGAACTTGTACAGCAACAACTGCTAAATCTCTTAATGGATACACATCAATTAAGCCTAGGGCTGTGAAGATTGACTTCACCCCTCCGCCCTGGTCCCAAGCCCTGACATGTGTTCCTTTTCAGGCTGTTTTGAGGTAAGCCATCTCCCAGGCAACGTGCTTTCACCATCTCTCCTCTGCTTTCCTCTTCTCCCTTCATACATAACGTCACAGCTGAGCATTGCTGAGCTATTTAAGTGTGTCCAGTAGAATGCCTTTAGCACGCAGGTTTGTTAGAGATTTGCCTAATTAAAAAAAAAAAAAAATGAAACCAATGGCTTGACTTAGCTTTTAACACTTATAATTACCCTATCAAAGGTCTTGATTTAAGAGAGCGAAGGAATATGAACACATATCAGGTGCTGATTTTTTTAAATTTTATTTCTAATGATGATTCCCTTTGCCAACACCAGCTACTCTTTTATATGTCATATTCCATTAGTTTGCATAACAGACCACTACATTGCCGTTGTACGATGTTCTGTTGCTGGACAAGCATTAGCAAAAATTAGTTTGATCGTAGTATGCTATGACTGCTGTAGGTCTAGTTACAATAGGCCATAAATTTGTGGGAGGTTTTTTTTTTCTTAAGCTTTGAGGATGCCAGAAACAGAAAAGGATGGTAATGCTGTTGTTTGTAGGCTGAGGAAGTGTATGTCCCATGTACAGCTGGATTAATGTTGCAAGCCTGTTTTTAAACAATCTACACAGTACTAAAAAAAGAAAAATCTATTTGTTGATGTCTGTAGTCTTTTATGGTAGTTTTCCCCCTGAAATTTATGCAAAAAAAGAGTATTTTTCTAGCAGGAAAAAAAAACAGGAATGTTTGATACAGGCACCAGCTGTGAAATAGTGTTTCAGAATACTTGTAGGATGAGAGCTACATGCCAAGAACCTTTAGCAATGATGGGACAGGCATACGCAATGATCTCCGTGAGCAGTCACAGAGTTCAAGTCTTATCAGTTGTTTACAAGAAAAGTGTAGATTAATGGCTTTGAATAATGAACAGATTGTTCCCAAATGGATTGCAAATAAAGTTATGTAGAAAGCGGTCTATATCATGGTTGCACTGACTTTTTCTCCTTTCTTTTCAGAGGTTGACTTTCACCCCTTTCTTTAGTTTGCAGTTTTGTTCTATAATTGTGACTTTTACACTATAAACTATCAAATAAATTGTGACAAACCTTAAGCTTCAGAATAGAGAGGAAATGTAACAAAGGAAGTGCAAAATAACCTGATCTATTGGTAATATACAGTAAGATTTGAAAAGAAAATGCATATATAGTAACAGAAAACTAGTAAGTTGTCTTGTCTGTTCATTGCACTTCAACCTTTTCTTGCCATTAGAAGTGAGGGGCGCATTTCCAGAAAATCAGTTGCACTGGGCAAGGGAACCCAGCTAGCTACAGAGAAGGAAGATTTCCCATCCCTCTTGATCTTCTCCTTAAGAGAGTATGTGACAAAGTAGCTTGACTGCGTCAGCAAACTGACTCATTAAGGAAATATCTGTTATGTTCCTTACATAAATACTTTCCCTCTAGTAAGTCCTTTTCACCTCTCACAGAGTCCTAAATTATGCAGTGTTAATAGTTATCTGAAGAGAATTCATGAAAAAGGCAAGCCTCAGCTATCATCGTGTACTTCTTAGCTGATGTCTGTCTAAAAGTGTCATTTAGAGCTGCAAGGAAGAGGTCCAGCGATTCAATGCCTCTCTTTCAAAACGAGATCAACTTCGTGCTCTCTTTAAATGAGATATACTTGCACCAAGTGGGCACATCACAGTGCCGGATAAGTGCTTGTTGGATTCCTTTCTGGTTAAAGAGTAGTTTGACTAATGCTTCTAGATCACACCAGTTTGGTAGCCTTGATCAGATAAAAGAGCTATGAAAAATCCTGGAGAACACTTACTTTATCCCACTAGATGGTACATACGAGGGGTACCTCTTGGTCTAAATAAATAAAAACAAATGAAGAATACCTGTAATGAAATACAGCAACAAACGCAAACATAACGAAAACAGAAAATGAGTTAGCTGCTATTTAATGTTTTCATATCATAGTTCTAGGTAATTGCATGTCCAAGCTTTTATAGCCTGTTGAGACATGATAGTTCTTTGTCTTAAACCTCTTGGTTTTAATCTCATCACTGTTCATCTGCTAAATCCTAAACCAAGACTGATTGTCTAAGTTACAGCTTATTAGAGAAAGAGGTGATGGAAGTTAGAGATGTTGGGCTGGAGTGAGGAGGGCTATTATGGAAAAGATAATGCAGTCATAAAATACATGCCTCGTGTCATAATAGAGAAATAGCTCAGCTTTGGAGAGTACTTCTCCTTGCCACTCATTCCTATACTTACATTCACGCTGCCAAATGAAATACTTGGAAATACTGGCCATCTTAAAACAGAAATAGCAAGAGAAATGACAGTGAAAAAGTAAAACCCCAGTGAAACAGAAAAAGGAATATATGATTTGTCCCAGTGTAAGAGCACAATGAAGCCATTGGTTTTCCTCTGCAATATTTTGAAAATAATTAGCAGACATTTTTCCCTTTTTATTGTAGAAGTAGTATTACGAACTATTATGTCAAGCAGTCAACTTTTAGTCTAGTTTAGGCGTGTTCTCAGTATAGCTTCTGAGTGCACAGATAATTATCAGCATGTACAAAATAAACTGCTCTTTACACTAAGGGCAGATAACTGTCTTTATTAAAAAGACTCATAAGTGTGTCTTTGTCTTTAACTACTTGCTTAATTCAACTGTTATGGCCATATATATAAGGATGACTGGGTTAGATAAGGTTGATGAAATTTAACTATCCTCCACTGAGTAAGGACAGATTTTCAGAAGTGAGATTATTACTGATTTCCTTTTAAATTGTGTACAATCAACCACTGCCTTATTAAAGTAGTTCTGGCTGACTGGTTTTGCATATGGATTTTTTCCCCTCTTAAAAAAGAAGTAAAATGTTTTCCACAGACATCCCTACTTTTCCTTCCTCTATGAGAATAGTCCCTTCTAGATATCATACCGCAGAAAACAAAGCTGTCTTGCAATTGAATACTGAGCAAAAGTGGCTTGTCCTGTGCCAGAGTAACACTTAACCTTGAGATCTATGTGCTGCATTCACAATGAAGTATTGCCCATCACAGGAGAAGATCAAATTCAAGACCACCTAAGGAACCTGAATGTGCACAAGTCCACGGGACCTGATGAGATGCATCCATGGGTCCTGAGGGAACTGGCAGATTAAGTTGCTAAACCATTCTCTATCATATTTGAAAAGTCATGGCAGACTGATGAAGTTCCCAGGGACTGGAGAAGGGGAAACATAGTGCCCATTTTTAAAAAGGAAAAAAAAGAAGACCCAGGGAACTACAGGCCAGTCAGTCTCATCTTTGTGCCCAGCAAGATCATGGAGCAGATCCTCCTGGAAACAACACTAAGGCACATGGAAAACAGAGAGGTGATTGGTGACAGCCAACACGGCTCCACTAAGGGCAAATTGCGCCTGACAAATTTGACGACCTTCTATGACAGGGTTATAGCATCGGTGCATAAGGGAAGAGTGACTGATGTCATCTACCTGGACTTGGGCAAAGCAGTTGATGCTGTCCCACATAACATCCTTGTCTCTAAAATGTGTGAGCCACTCATTGGATAAGGAATTGGCTGGTGGGAGAGACACGGATTTGATGTGTGAACCACTCATTGGATAAGGAATTGGCTGGTGGTCACACTCCAAGAGTTACGGTCAACAGCTCAATGTCCAGGTGGAAACCAGTGATGAGTAGTGTCCCTCAGGGGTCCATATTGGGACCAGTATTATTTAACATCTTTGTTGGCGACATGGACGGTGGAATTGAGTGCACCCTCAACAGGTTTGTGGATGACACCAAGCTGAGTGATGTGGTTGGTACTCTAGAGGGAACGGTTGCCATCCAGAGGGACCTTGACCAGTTAGAGAGGTGAGATCATGCAAACCTCATGAAGTTCAACAAGG
>NW_009596503.1:0-371 GCF_000690535.1 Cariama cristata
TGTGCCATCCAACAACCCCCTCAGCCACACAGCCCTGGTGCCAGCACCCTCCTGGTGCCATTGGGGGGGGGATTTTCCCCATCAGGGGTTATCTCTGCTCGCCCCATTGCCCTCCAGACCCCCAGCCGGTTCGCCGCCCCCTGCAGCGTTGCCCCCTGCCCGCTCCCCGGCTATGCAATCTCCTTCCTCGCCCCCTCCCCGGCATGGCACAGCGTGCCGTCACCGTTAACCCAGCGGCATGGTGTCGCGTTTGCCGGGGTCCCGCTCCCGTTAACCCCAACTCCGGGGATTTTGCACCGGTGTAACGTGGCAGGGGGGCTCCTTGGAAGGGGCGAACGTGGGGTCTGCTCCCAACGGACACTCTCCCCCGC
>NW_009596503.1:384-670 GCF_000690535.1 Cariama cristata
GCTGGAGATATGGGGTGCAGGGAGGGCTGGGGCTGGATTACACCCAAATATCCCCCGTGGAGGAGACGGGATGAAATTTGCTCCTTCCCACCCGCATCCTGCCCCGGTCCAGCCCCGGCTCCCGGCACCGGCTTTGTTTCCGCCGTATAACACGATGATGGGTTAGGGTCAAGCTGCGGGTTCATAACTTGTTGGAAGCCTTTGCCGAACAATAAAGGTGTCGCGCTTTATATCTGCTCGTATTTTATCCGCCCCACGGCCTTTCCCCAGCGCCGGCCGGGATTTA
>NW_009596503.1:690-1404 GCF_000690535.1 Cariama cristata
GTAGCGGGGAAAGCCGAGGCCGACCCCGCTCCCCACGCCTTTGCATTCAGGGCCCGTCCGCTGAAATATTTACCTCCCAGCTCCTCTGACAGTTCAAGCCGTCTCGTGAAGCAAAGGTTATTGAACTGCGAATGTTATGACATTACATTTTTGTGTCTGCACTTTCAAGATGCGTGATGCAGCCTGAATGATAAGTGATCTTGGGGTTAAGGGTGGTGGGGTTTTTTTGGTGTTTTTTTTGGTGTTGTTTTTTTTTTTTTTCCCCTTTCTCCTCCTTTCCTTCCCTCCTGCTCCTCTCCTCCCCGCCTTGGCGCGGGCTGTCGGCTCTGCTGGGGCTTGATAACGCTCCCTTTTATTGCCCTGCCTTTGCATTAATTCCTGCAGCTGGTCTCCCTGCAGTTGCTGTGGGTGCTGGGGAGGGTTTTAGGAGGTGGGAGAGGGACATTCCCAGCGCAGAAGCTGACCGCACTGGTGCGTGCCTCAGTTTCCCTAACCCCGGGCTCATCCCTCGTGCCATGGGGCACGCCGAGGTGGGGCACCGGTGGCACCCACGCCAGCAGCCCCCCTTGTTGGAGGATGCTGATGCTGACCTGAGTACCCCGACCCCTCCTGCATCCTGGCATGGAGGGAAACGCGGCATCCTGTATCCCACCGGGGCGGTGCCACAGGGCAGGAGGTGATGCATGGTGCTCGCCAGCGTTGGTTTGTACCTCG
>NW_009596504.1:0-33387 GCF_000690535.1 Cariama cristata
ATATATTTATATTTTGCTTTGACAACTTCAATTAATATCTAAGAAGTTTGAGCAAAGTTGTGAGAAAGGCATCTTCCTGCCCTGTTAACACTTGAGGTAGCCTGCAGCCTTTTTTAAAGGTATTACATTTTTTCATTGCAGCCCCAAATGGACACCTTTAGTTAGTGGTAACTCCACATCAGATCATCTGAAATGCTCCATGTCCAGTCACTGGGGATTTTACCCTGGTCCTTTTGTATCTAAAGAAGTTTCTCAAAGCAAAAATGTAATTCAAGTCAGGTTGAACACTGAAGGTGTAGGAACATAAATTTGACATCAGGTTGATTTTAGTGCGCTGCTGATTTATCCTGTAGTAATTGCAGAATCAAGCACATTAATCAGATTGATTTGTGCACATCTGTTTTTCAAAAAAACAGATGTTGATCAGATGAAAAAGAAGTGCAATTCTCCTTGCACCAACTGACGTAAATCAGGAGTCAAATAATTGAAGGTACCTGCAATAGATGCCCATGGCAATGAGAGAAGAATGATACCTGAGGTCTCCTGTTCCTTAAGAAGTCTATTTTGGGGCTCACTTTACTTTATTAAATCACTCATGTCAGTCTTCCCAACTTCTGTACTTTATTGGTAGCAGAAAGGGCATTCAATGGTTTTCTGAGACTCCTGGTGAGACCTAACCATCTCTTCTCGTACCCTATAATGGCAAAAATAGAAAGAATGTTATAAAATGTTTCCCTTCTGAGCATCTTTATTGGGGCACGCTCTAATTTATTCACAAGTCACAGTGGATTAACAGGAATTGGAATAAAGTGGATTTTTGCAAACAAAAGTCAAAATTACTCTACTTCCCTAGAACTAGCAAAATGCTGTGGGCTTAACATCTCCTGAAGATGAACTGAGGAAATGATTTCAAGGCCTTAGTTGTCACTTGCAATATCAATCAGACTTTACCTTCCCCATTGCCTGAGCACAGTACAGTCAGCGAATAAAATCGGAAAGAGAGAAACTACAGGAGAAACTACAGAGATTTCCCAAAGAAACACTTTTTCTGCTTCTCTTATTCTAGCCCTAGGATCCAAACGTTGTAACCCTGTTGCCATATTCTTGCGGTTTGTTGAGTGGAAAATGCACATGTGTTCAAACAGCTGTATTGTTAGAGGCTCAATCCTAAATGTAGTGCAACATCTGTAGAACAAGGGAGAGGTGTCAACTGAAGTGTATAAACCTCGAGCTAATGATACGGCGCCGTGTTGGCAAAGCCTTCTGTTGGAGCTGAGATTTTCCTCAGCACAGAGTGGCAGGCGGTTCGACATTTTCCAGACGTTCGAAGGGACACCTTCTGTGGGATTTCTTGTGCTTTTCTGCCCGTACTTCACACACTGAGATCCCTGGGACTTGAGAACCGGCTTCTCAGCTGCTCTGCAGCAGCAGATTGCAAGATTTCGCCTTTTGGGGGCTGTTTGTTAGCACTGTGTCTTCTGAGCATCTTGAAAGTGGAATTTTGTTACTCTTCAGTCCTTTCTTTTTCTTTGAAGGATTCAAACAAGGGTGAGCTCAGGGGTAATGCATGCCCAAGGAGCTCTCACTGCAGTCACGGTGCCTCATTCATAACTCCTGCGCCGAAAGGCACTGGTGGCAGGGGCAAGGGAATTGTGTCCAGAATTTTTTGAATGAGACACAACTGTCATGCTCTGAAGCCAAAAAGCCTCTTGTGTATCCAATAGGCAAATTCAAAACAAGAGGCTTTTCCAGTTGAAATATACACACGCACACACATCTTTTTTTTTTTTTTTTCCTTGCTTATTCTCATTTGCAAGAACTGGAAAGGTACAATTGCAGAGCTAAAAATGCACTTGTTAAACACCAGCTATAGAAGAAAACAAAGAGTAAGCTAACATAAGGACAGTATTTCATCCTTGGAAACCCATGCTTGAGATGATCCCAGCATCAAAGATGAGCTCTGAACTTCCCCATATTCTGGGAACGTTCTGATCCAGGGTTTGGCTATAATCTTTGTGTAAGTGAGAGCCATGTGCTAAGCTCAGATCCAGACTGGAGTCTTCCCAAAATCGGAGGAAGTTGAGATCCAGGGTTTTGGCTTTAGCCCATGTCTAATTCAAACCAAATTGTCATCTAGATTCCAAGTGGAAATGAGTCAGAAGGCCTCATCTTAGCAGCTGATGAGATGTCCACACTGCATAATCACCACGTACAGTTTGGCAGCCAGCAAGCACCCTGACTCAGGAGTGGAGATCACGGCTGCACCTGTGGCTTGCGAAGCTTTCGCAGCCCTCAGGACCCCTCCATGTACTCAGCACCCACACCATGAGGGATGCACCTTGGAGGAGGAGATGGTTTGGCCCTCTGCAACACCTGGACTTCATCCAGGTTATGAACAACAAGCCTTAACGTGTCTAAATGAGGACTCTTCATGAAAGATGATGACCTCCATTACACGGCAGGGACACTTTCCTCCTAGAGCCGTGCACAGTGATCAGTTAGTGTGTGTTCCTGTTCTACTTTCTTGCTGCTGGGAGTCCTCTGTCTGAAGCTGTCATCCTTCAGGAAATGTCTATATTCCAACACACTGGGAGGACTTGATTAAATGAACAGGACTCCCCTGCATGGCAGTAGGGAGTTTCATTATGCTGTTTTCACAGTCAGATTTGAGAGGAGTGCCTGCCCTGTCCCATGGCATTGATTCACTGCATCCTTCCTGGCTGGGGACTCCTGTAGACTTGCAGTGGGATAGTGTCTCTTAATAAGAAGGAGGTTTTATACCAAATCTGGAATGAACATGTTAAGGATTGCTTTCATACATTTAGACTTCAGAAGCAACCTTTTCTGAACACGACACTGTGCATGCAAAGAATTTTTCATCCCAGTCTCCATATACTTGGAAACACCAATAGCTGATTTTGCCATTCTCATGCAGCACCCAGTAACAATTTCTTCCTGCTTTCATTATTAGCAATATTTATTATCAGCACTGTAGTAATACAATCAGACCCTTGCTGTGCTAAGTGCTTTGCAAACACGTGGAAAGACAGTTTTACAAGCTATTCTCCCGGGTGTCCAGAGCCTGCAGTGATGACAAACTTTAGTTGGACTGCTTTCTCTCAGTAACAGAGAGGGCTCAGGGAGGGGGAGACAACTTCTCCTCTAACTGCCCCTGCCCCCAGTATCTCTGTTCAAAGAACAAAGGAGGGAAAAAGTAGTGCTGTGAGAAGAAAACATAGACTTGATAGAGAAGTTTAAGGAGGACAGGACTTCTCCATTTTATGCCCCCAAGTATTTCAACTCTTTTAGAGAGAGACAAATCTGTTTCATCCAAAACTCTCTTGCTCCCTTCGTATATTCCTAACATACATAGGACGAAGAAGACACCCATCATACAGTTTTAGGGGAGTCAGAGTGTTCTGGGCTGGCAAACAGGCACCATGAGGTCAGTGCTGGGCTCTGCTTGTGCACAGCACCTTATCCTGGAGAGCAGGGGCAGATTTCTTTAGTGCATCTGATAAAAAGCAGCATAGCTCTCTCATAGAGCTGTGACCTGTGGTGCAGCCATGCACTGCTCTCCAAGACTGTCACCTTCTTGGGGCAGAGAAACTCCACCCTGGAGGGTGTGTGATGTGGGCAAATGCCTGGAATTGCCCAGCATGGGTCCCATAGAAAGAGGGTCACGTATCTGTGGTTTTTTCAGTGCTTTGCCTCCCAGGAAAGAGTTAATGAAAAGTAGCTAGGCATAGAGTGGTGTTTCTTATGGAATCACGTGTTGTGAGAATAATGCAAGCAAACTACTTTTGCAACGATGCTGAGGTCACTCGACCACAAGCCTCCAGCTCTATTATATGTGAGTGAGAGATACCGGGACAGAATTATGGGCAAAAGTTCTCATTCGTGGGAATCCTGTCAAACCTCTACAGGCCTTGGAGACACCTGGAAGAAGATAAGCATGATAATTATTTTCTAAAATAAGGAGCACTTTTGTTCTTTCCCTCCACCCGCCCCCACCCCATAGCAAGTCAGCAGCCTCTTGTGGTTTTGATCCACGTGATTCCTTGAAGAGAGACAAAGAAATGCAACATCCTATCGGAGTGAATCACATAACTTGGAAATGACCTGATTCACACGTTTTTTCCATTCTCTGTCGCTGATGTGAGTCTTAAAACAAAAGAATAAATAATAGTTTCTGATGTTTAGTCTGTGAGTTGTCGGAGTCTGTGCTCCATTTTCCAGCTGAAGTTAAGACACAGGAAAACACTTTGTTTTTCTGAAGAGTCTTCTTTTCAGACATGGCTGAATGCCTGCACAGGGCAGATGCTCAAAGACATTTCAGGGGTCAGAAAAGCAAAGAGCGACACTTATATCAATGCGACTCCAAGATGTGCTCAAGCAAATCTGGGCCCTGGTTCCCCTTGAAAGAAATGGAGGAACCCTATGATAACAGGGTACAACCAGAGAGTTTAACACTGGTTGTGCTTCTGTCTGGATGATGCTAGCAACCTGCCTTGCTGCCTCAGCCTCTAGCATTTATGACCCAGATGAGCCCTTTGTTCCCTGAAGGGATCTCATCACTACACATCTGGTTCAAAGGGACCCCTTTCTTTGCCGATCTTATTGCTGCTTTGGAAAGCTAGCAACAAGTGTCGCACTAGGCATTTCTTTGGGGCAGGGATTGTCCTTTTTTCCCTTTTCATGAAGCATCAAGTGCGACTTCAGTAAAGAGATACTCCATAGAATAAATGATAGATACAAATAAGAAAATGGCATATTTCTGTATCTAATTGCATAAAGAAATCTAACTGATTTGTTATTGCACAGAGAAATCTTCCTGACTGTGACACTGAAAGCCAAATGCTGTAGCTTCTTGTGCCTGACAAATTTATGACAAAATACTGGTCTTCATAATCAGCTGAAAACTTCCTACTGACTAAAAGAAGAAGGACTCAGGCTCCCTGTAGCTAAAATAAAGTTGCATAAGAACCTCATTAGAGGAGTTAGCCTGACATAGTAACTGGACGCAAGATCTGGAGAACATGCAGAGTGCATGCCAATTGCTGCCTTTGCTTATCTTTGTTTCAGTGGCTCACTTAGCCATTCAGACTGACACACGGATATTTTATATACATAAAAAAACACAACTTTCAAAACCAGTGGGAGTCCTGTGGCTGGCATCTGCCCAGGTCCAGCGTGCCAGCTACTGCCAAATTGCTCTTTTCATGGTTTATTGGAGTCAGTTACACATGGGTGGGCCAGGAAAAGAGGAGGAGGGAGTGAGGCAGGAAGAGGGAAAGCAGCATTTCCCCCCATCCCCATTTTATTCAGTTTGTTTTATATTTGTCATTATTATATAACTTTGTTTTGGGCTTCCAAAGTAGTTGGCACTGAGTTTGGTAGCAGCCCTGCCTTCCTGCCGTGGAAAAGCCAGAGGGTTGGTTCTGTTTTGGGTTTTTTTTAATATTATTTTGTTTTAGAAGACTTTCTTCTAGGACATGTACCACATGTTTGGAGCAGTAATTGTTCCAGATGTGCTTGAACTAAAAACCTGGGCCTAAATTAGTTGGAAACTTGGAGAATTTGAGATGTGGCTTTGCAAAACGTCTCTGAAGAGATTTTTCTCCCCAAGTGGAAATGCTGTCTTCCAGATTCACTTCTGTGTCTGATTAACCTTTTCATTTTAGAGATCACTCAGGTCAACATGGATAATAAAATCACCAAGTGCTTGCTACAGCCAAACTGTACCCAGGCTAGCTGAATAGACAAGAGCTGGATGGAGAGACAAGGAGGTAAAAGGTTTGTCCTATGTTAAGGGGAAATGGGCACAATCAAAAAGACAGTAATATCTTGGGTATTATGACCTACAGC
This sequence comes from Cariama cristata, assembly GCF_000690535.1. NCBI lineage: Eukaryota > Metazoa > Chordata > Aves > Cariamiformes > Cariamidae > Cariama > Cariama cristata. The sequence continues at coordinate 5,869 of NW_009596504.1, forward strand.
CTAGTGGTCCAGGCATGCTGTTTCTTACCCAAATAGTCATTTTACATCACTGACAGCCAGAAAGTCCCAGCAGATCCCAGTTCTCCCAGGGCACCACTGTAAATAACTCTTGGTTTGTACTGAAACATTGACATTGCATGGGTAAAGCTGAGGTCAGATTTTTCAGTATTACCCTAAATTGGACACTTACTGGCTGAAATCTGCTATGCCACAGAGTACAAGCTATCCATTCTGTAATATTTGGATACTCCTTGTTTTAAAACTAGGAGGTTTTGTGTCGATGGATTCTTGGATCCTTGCTGCATGTGTGATTCACATGTTCATGTCTAAAAGAAAGAAAACTAAATCAAGATTCATTCATTTAAGAAAACAAAGTCTACAATGAAGTAATGAATGAAGGGGGCACAGCATCTCTTGCAGATGACTAAGAGTTTATAGTTAATGTGTGGTGGTTTACACAGCCCCAAAAAATAATACCTGCTACCTCCCACACAGAGGGAGAAAAGACTTGTGGGACTGCACCATAATCAGCTGTAGATGGGTTCCCACAGTGTCTACTGAAAGACCCACTGCAGTGCAAGGGGAAGCAGACACAATGGTTGTGTCTTCTCTGAGATGAGGACACAAGTTTTGCATAAAATAACCTTTCCTGCATGGTCACACACCTGGGAGTGGCAAAGTAGTCATTCTCTGGAGTGGAACCGGTTGAGATGGGATGGAGTGGGATAAGCAGTAGCAGGCAGTTGCATTGGGAGCAGATGGCTTGTGTTAAGTTTAAGTGTAGCTGGTCACAGTGATGAACCCAGTGTTTAGAGGGGAAAACAGTGCTCATTCAGGGCAGCACACAAGACACAAATGAAATCCATCCCATCCTTCAGGCAAGCCTAGGGGAGCAGAGGACTGAGGGGGGAAATGCTGCATCCAGCTCTGTAGCTGACAGTCATGGAGCTTCACTGGTTTAGATGTCTGAGGTCTAGTTTAGTCTCTGCTACGATCTCAGGGAAGAAGAGGAGCAATAGGCAGCTGAGTACAACTGGTTAAAAGGAACAATACAACTTGTTCAACTTCCCCTTGAGAACAGTGTTAAATACGGACAAATTACCCAGAGAATCTTTTAGAGACATTAGATACCACCAAGAGGGGCTGGGTTGTCAGTCCTTCCTGCTTTGACAGACTGTGGTGTGTGTGGCTCTGAGGACTTAGGTTTTCATTCCAGGTATTTGTGTTTACTTTTTTTTTTTTTTTTTGCGAGCACTTTGAATCACTCAGGGAGCTATTTGTGGGACTGAAATAACATCAGATCAGACCTTCTCACGGTTCTTCAGTTCCCTGGGAGTCAAAACATGGTGGAAAGACCAGATCTCACATTATTTTTGGCCACACAGATTGTACCCAGAGGAAGGAAGGGTAGAAGTCCATTAAAAAACATAATCATAAACATAAATAATGAGATATTCAGGTTTGGAGGGAGTTCCTGTGGAGTCTGAATACACAGGTTAAGGATCAAAGGCTGATAGCAATTACTTTCCTGGTTCCATACATCTTACCTGCTGTTCCCCAAGCTTTATACTATGTGATGGAGATCACCCTACATTTCAGCACTAAAACCCACTAACTCCAAGCTATACCCCATCTGTAGGCAAACCCCTGTGTGAAGCTGTGTGTCACTGGGCCCATGTGGCTCCGGAATACCTCTGTGCTGTCAGATAAGTGTAGGTTCACACCAGATCCTAGGATTAGATCCTTCCATCCTTCACATACCTGTTAATACCCAAACCACATAAAGAAGAGTGCTTAGCCCAGCATCACTGTCAGTGGCCAGACCAGTCATGGTACATGCCGGCCTCAGCTCGATCCCGCATATGGAGCAGGAGTGAACCGTGTGAGCGGGCTGCCCCCAGCTGATGTCTCCAAAGGCCTAGTGGCCTTTTGTTTAAAAGCTTTATAACCCGTGAGCAATATCTTTCTGTGTCCAAGTGTCCTCCTAGGTGTAGTTGGGGTGGAATTCATCCCATTAAACTTCAGGTATCTGCTGCTGAGCTAATTACCCTGGGCTCTGTGTATAATCAAGGGAGAGAGACAAGGATTTCTAGGGTTACCAACTATCTCCTTCTAAGAAGGGTATCTAAAGGAGGTCAGAAGAGTCATGCTTTAGCAGTGCTCCTCTCTACCCACTAATAACAAAGCCACTCTAGCCAGCTAGATCAGATGTCATGTCTACACAGAGGCTTACATAGGTTACTCAGACATATTTAGACACAGGAGATACCTAAAGTTGTGGGAAATGTTTCGTATACTATGTGACTGAGCAGTGTGGGTGGAACATGTGCAGGGCTGGACACAACATGCCTAAATCTGTTGTTAACTCATGGTGTAGACCTACCCTGAGCAGTTTGGTTCCTCTTCTTCTTCCTCCTCCTACAGAGATGGAGCATCCTGGCCACCCTGCAGGTGTGCCTACTTTCCTCTGTCACCTATAGGGTGACCCAGTACTAAGGGTGTTGTGTGAAGTATGGGAGAAGTACAGGCACAACCTATTTCTTCTCTTCCACATCCCTGCCCAGGAGCTCACCAGGTGCAGCACTGACCTCTAAACACAGAGCTACTGTGTTTAGTAGATAAGAGACAGCCGAGAGATGGCTACTACCGCATCCAGCCTTAGCACAACATTCAGCACATATGCAAGCACTTTTCATTCATACTGAATTTCCATTTAGTACAGGAATAATCTTAAAACACTCTCTTTGGCTTTTCTTTCACTTGGGCAGGCCTTGCTTCACATAGAAAAAGTACTTCCAGCATCCTGTGTTTCATTACCATTGTTTAGCACCAAAAGGGGCTAACTATGTAATGGACTTCCACTAAAGGCACAGGGAAGATGTGATGGACCACTGTACCTTACCGGACTGCTTGAGAGCAGCTTCAGTGTGGATTTCTAGGAGAATCCACTATCTGCTCATCTTAGCTTAAAAGGGGTGTTGCAAGGCTTTTTAACCCCTTTTAAAAGAAAAGAGCTTCAACTTGCCTTGTTTCCAGTCCTTTCAGTGCTTTGTTACTGAATAAAGCAGTAAGGCAGGCATGGGGATGCTTTTGCATTTCAGGTGCAGCCTCAGCTTTGTGGTCCCTAAAAAAAAAAAAGAATGAGGGATTTATTTTAAGTAACAGGCAGTGAAATAGTTCAAATGTGACACTAAATTGTAAGGCCTGTGTGCACAGATGCATCGCACTAGAGAGGAGGGTAAGAAAGCAAAGACTGAAAAAGAACAAAACACCTTGGGCAGTAAGTCCCTAAAACACCTCCTGCACCGGAGTAGCTAGACCAGGGCTAGCAGCACCAAGCGCAGTTTTGTACAGCTGAAGGGGGGTACCCTGCAGAAACTTGACATCATTTTGCGGCACTGGAACAGCACAGAGGGGTTGCATATGCACAGAGCCACAGAGAAGCTAAACTTCCCGATGTAAAACAATTTCAAAAGCTTTATACTGTATTTTTGCAAAGTAGATAGAACAAAGTAAAGAAAGTAGAATAAATAAAAGCAGGAGTGCTAGAATTAAATTAGGAAGATGCAAATAGGGAAAAATGGAAAAAGAAAAAAGAAGGTTAATGCAATATTGAAAAAGCACAAGCATGAATGTATTGGAATTAAAAATGTTTGTGATTTATGATTTAGATCCTTTCAAAGAAAGTGACTAGAAAAATTTTGAAAGCATAAAGGAGGAAACATTATTAAGAGACTGATGAGACGGGCTGAGAGGACAAAAAAGCACAAGTACAGGCTGGGTGGAGAATGGATTGAGAGCAGCCCTGAGGAGAAGGACTTGGTGTGGAAGCACAACGTGACCTGGTCATGTACACTTCCAGTCCAGAAAGCCAACCATGTCCAGGGCTGCATCCCAAGCAGCGTGACCAGTAGGTCGAGGGAGGGGATTCTGCCCCTCTGCTCCGCCCGGGTGAGACCCCCCTGCAGTACTGCCTTCAGCTCTGGGGTCCTCAGCACAAGAAGGACATGGACCTGTTGGAGTGAGTCCAGAGGAGGCCACGAAGGTGATCCAAGGGCTGGAGCACCTCTGCTGTGAGGACAGGCTGGGAGAGCTGGGGTCGTTCAGCCTGGAGAGAGAAAGCTTCGGGGAACCTTATGGCAGCCTTCCAGTACCTAAAGAGGCCTACAAGAAATCTAGGGAGGGACTTTTTACAAGGGCACGTAGTGATAGGACAAGGAGCAATGGCTTTAAACTGGAAGAGGGAAGATTTAGATGAGATATTAGGAAGAAATTCTTCCCGGTGAGGGTGGTGAGGCAGTGGCAGACGGTAACCCGAGAAGTTGGGGATGCCCCATCCCTGGAAGTGTTCAAGGCCAGGTTGGATGGGGCTGTGAGCAACCTGGTCTGGTGGAAGGTGTCCCTGCCCATGGCAGGGGTTGAAACCTAGATGGTCTTTAAGGTCCCTTCCAACCAAACCATTCTATGATTCTTTGAAATCATGGCAGGGAAAGGAAGGTAGGGCTTCAGATTTTCTTCAGACTGAAGAAAATCTGAGGAATCAAAGGCAATTCATGGCAGAGAACATTTCAGTTTCAAATTGTTCCTTTTCAGAAACATGCCTCTAATTTCTATAACAATCAGCCAAGCCCCCGCCTTTGGTCTTGGCTTGTTCTTTTTTCAAATTTCATTATCCCTAAAGGCCTAAGTAGCCAAAACCACTAGGAAACATTTGAATGTTTCTGCAGTTCTCATTTCATTGAACATGTGAGTTAGGTCAGGATTGCTCCTGTTTATGAAGATCTTACCTTGACCTTCCCCAGGGACAAAAGTGCTTCAGCTCTTACAGACCTCTCATTTGGTTTTGCCCTTAGATTTTATAAGCAGAGTGGCAAATCAGTTTTCCTCCCTTTGAAGGCAGTATCTTTCAGGGCAGCAGCTGAAGCCATAACTCACTTCATACCAGCCCACTGAGGAGCCACCTATTAATGGCTTTTGACCATGTGGCATAGTCATGATGAGGACTGAGAAGAGGTCTGGGTAGCTGTTAGATGATGCTGTGAAGCCATCAAATTCTCACTTCTTCTCAGTGTTGTGACATTTCAAGCCACATCACTGATACAAGAAACAAAAAGCAAAAGCACTGTTCTATTATTAAGCAGGAGTTAGAAAGAATTGAACTGAAAACTTTTCTTAAAACTTGGGAAATAACTTCATAATATCTGTTCTTAAGAAACTTCTACTGCAGTGCAATAACCCACTCTGTACATATGCTCTGATCTCCACAGAGAGCTGACATGGGCACGAAGACATGCCATGCTGGAGGAGCAATGCAATGGAGGAGGCAAATCGGTGGGGTGAAACTGCTGGTGATGAGAACCTGACCTCCACAGAGCACATGTTCAGGGGGATATTTTGCAGTAGAGCTAGTCTGGTACACTGGACTGAAAGCTCATTAGCAGTTGAAGCCTTTTGAATGCACTTTTTTTGGTTTAAATTTCCCCCAAAATTATCTAGTTTGTGCACTTCAAGACTGTTGTGCGCTTCAAATCTAAGCACAGTAAATGAAGCCATTTGGGAGATTTGCTTCAAAAAGGAACTATGAAAATGCTAATGTAGATTCATCTATTGTATTAATCGCTGGTTAAGAATACAGCCCAAACACACACAGATGAGAAGAGGAAGGGGTCCTGTCAAGAGGTGCACTGAAGTCTGACCTGGCTTCCATAGCTACAGAAAAAAGCCTCCTTTAAATGCCAAAGGTGTGTTTGTGAGAACACAGCCTCATTTAACGAGATCAGTTTGTGAATATAAGTATGAATAATCACCAGAGTCATGCCAACAATACCTTGCTTATATTTCTTACGTGCAGAAATGATTGTTTCAGGCCTCATTCACATTGTGAATACACTCATGATGAATAACCGTTAATTTAATTGTTTCTCTAGCAAAAATAAAAGACAGCTTGGTCTCTTCCTTGTTTATTGAAACAAGTATTTCCATGAGCAAGACAACTAATGAATTTTGGTTTCTCGTGATGTGTACCATGTGGCTTCCCAGCTTACTCGAAATCTAGGAGAGCTGCAACATCAATGCTTTCCTCATTAATGTGTATGTGAAAAGGACAGAGTTTTAAAACTCTTTAAACGTAGGAGAAAATCTTTCAGACACCCATAAGGGGGAGAAAACTTCACTGAAGAGTGGTGTCTCAGTTGTCTAAGACTACAACTGAGCCAAGATTGAGCCTCTTGTACTCTGTATAGGCACTACCTGGGATCTCTCCCCTTCCTCTATCCTCTCCCCCCATTTTTACAAAACCTGTATGAACCTAAAATCTTTGAGACCTCTACTGTTCTATCAAATTTGGTTGCAATTGGCCAATAAGTTCAAATGTTATGGAGATGGCTGACAGATGGATACTGGTACAGAGCAAAGGTTGCATAAGCTTCGTATTGTTAGGGATGTACGCAGAAAATAAGCCTGAAATTTTCAAGGGCAGGGAGGGGGGGCGAGTTAGACTCCTTGTTTCTGGGGAAATAAGCACTTTACTCATTTTAGACAGCTTCAGAGATTCCAGTTTGAACAAAGTAACCGTCCTTTTGCACTGAAGCTACACAGATGCTCCTCCATCTGCCCATGGTCATGGCACCAAAAATGGAAATTCTTTGCTACAGCCTCTTGCGTGTTTACCCACCCTGTGCAGCAGCAAAGCGTTAGCAGTGCCTTTTCAGATATGTGGATCAAAGAGGAGGTCACTGCGGTCAGTGAGCAGCCTTGGTTACCACCACACCCAGCCAAACCATTCTTCCTTCTCCTCTGCTGACAGTCAAGGCTGACTCCCTGCATGTGACTCCCCCACCATCCCCTCCCCACCACAGGTTTCTGGTCTTGCATAACTGAGACTACATATTGCATGGGCAAATTTGTCACACTGCAGGCCAAGAGTCCCAGTAAACATTTCCCCTTTTCCCCATCCTCTCTCAACCTCTCCCCCCAGCACACAATTGCACCCACCCACTAGAAGCTCTGCTGTGATACTGGAAGCTTTCCTATGCCCTGCTTCCTCCAGAGAGCTACGCAGCAAACATGTTAAGAGAGATTTTGCAAAATCAGAAGGCTAAAGGTTGTCCCCTTAGTTTTGTCATAGGCAAAGAAACATGAATTCATTTTTCCTGGAGTTCTTGAAAGCTAAGATGAGATTATGCACAATTTAAAGAAAAAAGAAAATTGGTGGGAAGCAAATAGCTCTTTGGAAAATCCTCAAAATGCAATGGATATCAACAGAATGTTTCTACCACTCTCGGGAAGTACTGCCAGCCCACATCTTTCTGCTAACTCCTAATGGGTCCATTAACTACTCCTAAATAATGATGGAAACCATATGGGTGCACAGGTGGTCTCTCAATAAATACCAAATGAATTCAGTATGATCACCATTAACACAATTAATACCCAGCCAATCTACAATGATGGAACTATTAAAATTAAGCACTACTATATTTCCTCAGTCCCATGGCAATTTTACAATGGAAACAAACAAAAGGCTAGAATTAACTTTTTTTTTATTACAGTTATTTGATTTTATTTACTTACAGGCGGGTTTTAGGCTTCTGTGTAATCTGCAGTGCCTTTGCTCTGTGCCTTTTGAGGTAAGTTTTGACTCTGAGAAGAAATAATTTGGGGAGAAATAACTAAAAACATCTAACTAAAATAAATGTTTGTTTATTGGGGGGAAAATTACATGTATTTGGGTGTTGAAGCAAAGTGCTTCCTACTTTCTGCAGAAGGCTGTAAACACAAGCAATGAATATGAGATTGCCACAGCTGCTCTTTTTATCATCTACACTGTGAGTTCATCACTGTTCCCTGATGGGACTATTAGTGTAGCTGGGATTTTAATTTTTTTTTTTTTTTTTTTTTTATATTAGCACTCTTCCAGCATATATGGTGGTCCACTCAATTGTCAAAGGAAGAGGAACATGTTCATAAGTGACCTTCTGTAATAAATGCCTGATGTAGGCCCACTATCAATATGATATTTTGGCTTTCTAAGAAGGAAGAATTAGGTTTTTATTTTTTAGAACCTGACTAGTAACCTGGGTTAGTTCAGATTCAGTGTCCACTTTCATGTTTCCCTTGAAATCAATAGCCAAGCTCCCTTGAGTTGAGCAAGGCTGTATCAGTTCCAAAGTCTGTGTGGTCGAGCACGGGTCAAATTGAACGCCCTGGCTTTTATCCATCCTCACAACTGATGAAAAAGGGGTGTTTAAATTTTGCAAACTTGTGTCTGTTTGGCTCCAGAGGCTATTTTATATGAATCGCTAAAGCCTGATTTGTGGGAGAAGATACAGAGATAAAAATCTTGGATCTTCTGAACCCTAGTAAGGTTGGTCCTGCTCTGCAGGGCAGGGGGGGCAGAGAAACATTGTCGATGACAGCAAAAGCTGAGTATGGCAAAAGTGTGGCTTGAAATCGGTGCATTTCACCACTGGGGCTTTTGTTAGAAAACTAATGTCTCATTAGTTTCGTAGGGCAGTTCAATGGGAGTTTCAGGCTTGCTGCAGCTCATGCCAAGTTAATGGAGAGATTTCTCAATGCTTGGGTGCAAGTCCTGTTCTGAAAAACACAAAGGACTCCTCTTTGGTGCCACAACGGATGAGATGGATCCTTTCTTCTGTGGCTGGAGAAATCCCAGGATCTTTTGAGTTTCAGGATGGACTTTTGGATCTGCTCTGCTCAGCTGGACCAGGATTTCAGCCTTAAACAGTCCCTCTGGTGTTTAATTTTCACAGCTTCTCTGTGCTCAGATTGAACCTATCTGGCAAAACCAAAAAGACCCATGCAACCCCAAACTGCCTATGATTACACTTGCCTTTAATATTCTTTGTATCTTTAAACAACACACCCTTACTTCTGTTCATTCCGCCAGATTTACACCCAAGGAAGATATTACTTAGAATAATCTATGTGAGGCTTGGGTAAGTCGTGCGCTTGAAACTTCCCTAAACTGCAGTTCTATGAAATATGTTACATGTGGAGCACAAAGCTCATTTCACAATTCCTTGCTAACTTTTCTTATAAACTGTCTTGCATATAGATTGCTCTTGAGTAAGTGTTTCTGATTAACTCCAAGTATCGATGCTCTTGTTCTTGCATAGAGAAGTCTGTGTTTCTAATTTGAATAACATAATTTCAAAGTGTATTAAGGTAAATAGGGACAATGCACTCTTGTTCCAGAACTCAAATGCCCATGAAGTTATTCATCAATCTCTTTTTCATTTAAATTCACACTTTACCTTAATTTGTGTTTCAAATGCAGATGAGGCCTTAATTAAATAAAAATTCAGCAGATGGTTTCAAATTCTCTGTTCAATTTACATTTCTTGTACCTTTCTAAATGCTGGACTTTATCTTCAGAGCCAGAAGTATTACCATTAGACCTCTTCTTTTAAACAAATGCATAATAATTGGTAAGCTGGAGCTGTCTATACAGGAATAAATTAAATATTGATTACCAAATCTTAAAAGCCTCAGGTTTATGTATATGTTTCAATAAATACCCAAAACCTTGTCTGAACCCTCAGAGACTAATCAAAACTCAAGTATGTACCAGAGGTTTGGTTCTTTTTCAATTTAACCCCTGCAAAGAAAAAAAAATAAAAATAAAATTGCAACAGTAGGCAGCCTTTACTCCTATGCTTTATGGCATCTTTGTTTATCAACAGGAACAAGAAGTTAATTTGACAAAAATGCCAAATGACTAGGGGAAAAACTCATTAAAGATTTTTGATCTCTAGAAAAAATTGCCATGCAGTTGTATTCAAGCTCAGCACAGGAGCTGAGCGACTGAGTGTGTTTTGTTTCATCTGAAGTTGTTCATTATTAAGAACTGTGAAAAACTAAATGAGAGTGATAAGCAAAATTATAGGAAGAAAACCCTTTTATTATCTCTGAATCAGGACTCCGCCTATTGAATAAGTAAATATATCCCGTCCTTCTCAGACTGGGTGTTAGGGGAAAATAATTTTGTTCTATAGCAGTTGCCTCCTTCAGAGGAAATCATGAAGGAAACCAAAACACTGCTTTGTCCATTTATGTTACTTTTGAGGTGTAGGTGTAAAATACAAAAAGCAGCCTTTCTTCCCCTATTCCTTTCATCCTATGCATCTGCTGTTGCCCATCACCTTACTGAATCCACACTGACAAAATTAGGCAACTTTTCTCCTTCTCACATTAGTTTCCCATTCAGCGCTGATTTACAAGCCCACGTATATTCACTTTGTCATACAGGCTTTTCTACCTCTGCATTGCTAACCATATCACTGTATTACTCAGAGCTAACTCATAAATTGCTTCCTTTCAACTTCCTTCCTTTGCATGTTGTGCAAGGGCAGCAGCCCTGCGGCATGTCCGTAGATGGGGATTCCAATTTTACACCCTGCAGCTGTAGATCTCCATTGCTACCCAGCCTGCAGGCTTATTTATTTATTTTGAAATAGCCTCAGCAAATGTGACAATATTTGTGTATTTCAGCAGCCTGGGGAAAAAAAGAAATCCATTCGGCTTCTCCTTTTAAAGAGATAGCCCCTTCTGACTAATAAAACCTTTAATAAAAAGTCAGTTGATATTTTGCAGATGTCCCCAAGAGCTGAATACTGGGTGAGCATAGTGGAACTAACAGGTACAGGGAGACAAAATTTGGGTCAGAGAAGCGATTTGATGGCTGCTAGAATTAAATGTGAGCGAGAAGGGTGTCGGCAGGATCCAGATGGGGTTTGCGGTTAGGCATAGATGCTGCATTTCAGTTGTGTGGCTCAAGCAGGGCTCTGGTTTATGTTTGCAGTTACTAAAATGTCCTTATTTGTTCTGACTGGAAAAGTATTCCTTCTGAACAGTGGAAATGTTATCAGCTCGGTTGTCCTCGTGAGATTTCTAGTATCTGTGGGTATATGCAAGAAAATCTTTCACAAAGCAAGTTCCTCTTTTAGGATCATGGGATTTGAATCGCCTTCTGGGGCCCTTGATGTTCACAACATCTGTTGGTTGTATGTTTGAAGTTCCAGTTTGGACCTGCTCTGGGCTCAGATAAAAGAGGAAGAGCATGATTTTAGTTAAAGGAGGGTGCCTGGCATGAAGTCTTGAGCAGTCACTTACAGCAGGGAGCTGCGCTTTGTCCCTGTCTTAAATGAGAGGAAGAACACACATTTTGGGAGCTCCAGGACTTCAGGCTGCTCAGATGTCCAGATTCCCACTAGTGTCAGAAGCCTGTGAAAGTTTTGTCTCCTTCCCCAGCCAGGATGCATGTAACAGTATCCTCTTTGGTTTGGTGGGGGGAAAGGGGGACTTATCAAGTCTTGGTAGGAAATTGCTTTAATGTAATAAACTGTACAGCAAAATGGGCACTTGCTTTAATTCCAGCACTCCTCATTTCCCGGTTAGTGCAGAACAGGCACACTGAAAAAAAAAAAAAAAAATCAATGTTTTCTTCTTACGGTGACTGTGTTAAGAGTACAGAGAGAGGGAAAGCTCAGAGGCAGTTGATGACAACTGTGCTGTATGCACTTAAAAGAGGATCAAGACCTGGTTGGAAAGAAGTGAAATGCTCTGCTGCTCCTCATCCCATTGGGAGAACATCACTGCTCTGCATGGCTAGAAATCTTCCTCTTTCCAGCACATTTCTGTTTGTGTTATTTTGTGGCTGAAAAGGTTCCTTTCTCAGTTAAGGCTGTAAAATCCGTACTCGGGGACTAGGACTTTATTCCCTGGCCCATAACTGACTGCAGTGACAGGCCACATTACCTGCTGGAGTAGCACATGCATTTTTCACTGACATTACTTTCTGTGTCTGATTTTTTTACTTGCCAACATTTTATGCCTTTATAATATTATCAACTGTTTTGATTACATAAAAGGAAAGGAGGAACAATGCGTACCTTCTTATTTCTAAAAATAAAAGAGGTCACTTACTGATAGCTTTACCAATTTTCATTCAACCCTTGCCAGCTAAAATTCTAAGCAATTAAATTTGTATGAAAAAGGAATGGAGAAAAGCTGAGTGTAAACTGACTGATTTTGCTCAGTACTGGCCAGCTTAATTTTGGAAACAGAGGCATGACAGCAATTGTGGTGCCAAGAGAGACTTTCTGAGGTGAAAGTACATGATTTTTTTCCACTGAACAGTTTCCATGATCTCTCCGATGATGAAAATGTCACCATTTAAGAGAAATGAGAGCAAGTCAGTTGTTTGACTCTTAAAGATGCCATCAGTGAGGATACAGCTAAATTTGCAGGGAGCTCTGTTGCAGTAAGAGATTTTGGCAGAGCCATTGATCTATTGAAAAGGGGGAAGTGAGGATATTCACTGCTGGATAAAAATAAGCTACTTGAGCAAGCAATGGCACAGTCTGTTGTGGTTTGCTTTCACGTGATACCTTGAAGAGGAAATAGAGGAGATGACTTAGAAGAGGCAAGGTAGAGCAATGCCCCTCAGAATGATTCATGTAACTTCAAGGCGACCTTTGTTTCTCATGTGCAAATTTTCCATTCTGTACCGTTGACATGAGCAGAGAGGAAGAAAAGGACAGTCCATCTTGTGCAATTTCCCTGTGTATAGAGCCCGTGAATCAAAAAGATGGGCTTTGTTCGGACTTCACACAGCCACACTGAACTATTAGCCTAGGCTGGTTCAAATGTTTTTAACCCAGATTGCCTACAATATATATATTTACACACAAAACTCTTAACCACCTGCCTGCCTTCCATTCTTCTAGAGGGAAAAAAAATCTGTAGTTTAGATATCTGAGTGGGCAAGTTTCCTTAAAGCATGAAGAACCACGGCAAATTATCCTCAAATATGTGAGAGCAGGCCCAGAAGCACTGAGGACACACTGACACCAGTGGGGTTTGCCTGGCCCCTTCCTGTCCTGCCTGCGAGTGTGGAGTCACATGTGAAGAAGGGAGGTTCTGGGTGTGGACTTCATGGAGTAGAAAGGTAAAGCTTTCTTGATCGATGGAAACAAGAAGAGAAAAGTAATCAGGAGCTAAGAAGATAAAACCAGAGGTCATAGAGACTCAGCTAGAGTGCCCACACCTGGAAGCCAATCTTCAGTAACACTGCACCATAGACGGACACTAATCTGATGTAAGAGCATCTCAGTGAGGTTGAAGTATTCCTGGTCTTCTACCAGAGCATCAGCAGCAGTATTTCAGACTCCTCTTTTCTTCCAGATTTCAACCAAGGGGGAGGAGCTCTTTCTCTTTGAAAGTCTTTTTCAACCAGATTTAGCCCAGTGGGTTATTTGTCCACATGTCTGTGGTTTGTGTGTGTGTGCGCATGTGAGTTTGCACACATGCAAGCTAATACACAGGAGGCAGAGAAGAAAAGAGGGCTAGAGGGAAAGTGGATCCAAAGTATGAGCTGTATTCTTATTAAAGACATACCAGAGACTGTGTGTAAGTCCCAATAACAGCACCACATGCTCTATTTACCTCCCTTAGAAACAAGACACAAGCCCTTACCCTGATCCCACAAACTCGGAAGCTCGTAATGGTTCACAGCGAACTATTCGCCTTTGTAAGAAAAAGGGTTGAGCATCTGAGGGCTTTGCCTGGATAGGGCAGCCTCTTGCTCCGCCAGTCTCTCAACTGTGAGTCAGCCTTCCTACTGGGCTTTGGGCCTGCCATTAATTAGGAGCCCTGCAAATGACATATTACTTAAAAATCAAGAAGAAAAATCCAAGATGGCAGCTTGGGTGGCTTTGTTGGGCGAACAATGTTCATCTCGAAGATACTGGCTGAACGATTAAACAGTGGCCTGCTGTTTTCAATATCCCATTCTTCTCTTTCAGAGCAGTTGTTTGCTGTGGGTCTGCTTTTACTCTCACCTACACTGATGCTGGCCCACTGGGGAAATGAGAACAAAGTTTGGTGCTCTAGGGCTGATCTGTGTGCCTTTTTGGTTATTCCTGTGAAAGGATTATCAGCCCTAACCTTTCAAATATCATGAGATACTAAGACTAGATTAAAAAATACAGAGTTTCTTTTCCCTAGTTAAAAAAAAAAAAAAAAAAATCTACTGAGGTTCCACTTATTTGCTTATTGTTTTTGGAATCCGCACAATGACTATTTTGAAGTCCCTCTCTGTAACCAAAACACCCTCCTAGCTTAATTACTGAAATAAGTGAATTTCTGCATAGATGAAAGAGCTGGGAACTATCTAAAAATGCACCAAAACTCACAGCTGTTGTCAGTACCACTCCACATGCTCCCGAGTATCGCTCCTGAATCGCGTGAAGCCGGTGCAGTTCCTCACGCTGGTCTGCACGGCTCTGCAAAACCCGTCTCGCAGCCGTGCAGCCGGCAGACAAGGAGGCTGCGATAGGAAAGGGCTGTAATTAGGAAAGCAAACCTGCGCTCAATGCCAGAAATGGGGCAAATTAAACCCTGTAACATCAGCAGCAACAGTTCTCAGGCACCAACCTCCACCCTCAGCCCCGCACTGCTGCTCCTCTCTCCCCTCTCCATCTGAAGAAAGACAAAACTCTTCACTGTTTTTTTCTTCTTCTTCTTCTTCTTCTTTTCTCCCCCACAAAGAAAAACTTGCCAGGTCTGCATCTTTTTCTCTGAACTGTTTCCTCTTTCTAATGTTAAAAGCATATGCCGTACAGCTTAGTTTCATGCTGAGATGTTAACTCTTTTTCAATATTGGTTTTCAAGCGGCTGCGTTGAGGGGTGGCAACAGCTCAAAGGGCACTACAGGACTTTGTGGCATGGAAACGTGTCTGCAAGGAACAGGACAGCTCTGCTCTGACCAGGTGAAACCGGAGGCTGCTTTGCTAAACTCCCACATGCAGCCCAGGCACAAACTCACCCACAGGAAAAGGCACAGCAAATCTTCCCTCTGGGTTTTGTGCATCTATTAAAGGGTTTGTTGGCCTTTTGGTTTGGCACCAAGCGTTTGTTTGACCCTGTTGGCAAGGCACCAAGTTTCAGTAGAGAGATAGGTGTTCAAGCTGGAGCTCTGTACCTTGCTGACCTGCTCACTTGGCTCCCAGGTGGGACCTGGGTCAAGTCCTTTTGGCTCAGAGCATGAGCAAAACACAGTCAAGTTTGTGCCCAGCACCCCTCTCAGTGTTTATGGTCAATGCATTTGCAGCAGCACCCCATCACGCATCTGGGGCACTGAACAGCAAAAGAGGAATGAAAAACAGTAGCAGCAGGATTCCCCTGACCCAAGTGAAGTCAGCTCAACCCTGTTAGCGCGGGGTGATTCAGCTGTAGATGCAACATTAAAGCTGTATTGGAAATAGCTGTCATTTCCCAAACAGAAGTTTTGATTGTTTGGTTTTTTATTTTTTCCCCTCACCTAAATCAGGATGAAAGGAAAATTTTGAAATTTCTTTGCAGAGCTGTGATTTAAATAGAAGGGGAAAGGCTGAGCCGACGGAATGATTCCTTTTTCATGTTGACCTTTTATTTTTAAATGATTATACGTTAATGTGAATTTCAAACACAAGACTCATTTCAAACAGAAAATGGAAATTTTGCTTTTTGAAAATGCAGAAACCACACCTATTGTTTTCTTCTAAACATCCTTTTAAGACAGGAATCAGAAACCAGCCCTTTCCCACAAAATGGTCTTGTTTTCACTGAATTTGCATTTTTGACTGAAAGCCTTGTTTCAAAGTCTTGAAACTAGATCACGGTGAAGCAGCATTTATATCTAATTGGCCTCAAGGAAGAAGAAAACTCTGTGGGTGGGATTCACCTCACCTACTTGTAGGTGTTTAGTGTAAATTATTCGTCAATAGTCAGTGGCACCTCCAAAGGGCTGTTCTCTCTATACTGGTCATAAAAAGCACCTAGAGAGGTAGCTTGCACTTGATACTCACTTTTTCAGTGGTTAAAACTAGGTGAGAGAAATCCTATCCTCACTGTTCACACTCTTGGCTGAGGAGAGAAGCCGAGCATCACTGCTCTGACGATTTCAAGCTGAGGCATGTTGGGAGAAGAGAAAGGAGCTGGGTTGTTCATCAGTTTTTCAAAAAGAGCCAGATATTTTTAGGTGACAGAAAATAGAACAGTTTCATGAAGAACGAATCAGCTGAAGGAACACTGGTTATTTCCATGGTCAGGTAAAACTTGAAAGATCTCATTTTTTTTCTAAATTTCAGTAAATGTTCCTGGGTATTTTTTTTTTCAATTCCTTTGCAATTCATCTCTGATTGTAGAAGGATTATTTTTTTTTAATTTTCAAAGCAATGTTTACTTTTCTACTCAGTTGAGTTTCTCCCCCTTTTTTCAGCCAAGTCTTTTAAGTCCATTTGTAATGCTGCATGCAAGACAGGTAATATCGCCTGTAAAATCCCCATGTGACTGAAGTAACTTGGTATGGAAATCAAAAGTGAGCACAACAATGCATGCGTTTTGCTTTTTTTAATTGTTACTAAAAGGAATATCCTTTTTTTATTGTGGTTATGCCTGTCCCTTTTTGCAGGGGTATTTGGCTCCTGTAATGTTTATGCTCACAGAGTGATTTGCATGGGACAGAGCTGTAAAGCCATTAGCTCTTTAATTTGAGATGCAAGTCCAATTTATAAACAAAAACCTGCAGATTTCATTTTCAGACAGCTACACTGGATGAAGCTGTGGCCTGTCACTGGAACAGTGTTGAAAGCATATGCAGAAAGTGAACACAGCAGACTCTGTGAGGAGCAGACATTTATGTGGCAACTTTCATAGTCACCAAGCATAAAGAAGAAAACATACAGAAAGAGCCCATTGACCAAACTCTGATTACTTTGAGGATGATCTCCCTTGAAATTTGTAGAGATAAATAAACAGAGACGAAGAACAATGTTATGTGACAGCTCAGTAAGGGCCTTTGCACACACTTGACCAAAGAAGTAGCTGGTGAAAATAAATCTGATGTTATGGTGCTTTCTATGCACTGAGGGTCTGATGCAAACAAATTCAGGACTTCCTTGTGTATACTTGAAGTTTGATATGAGATATATTTTATGAAGAGTTCCCATTGGAAAAAAAAAGCGCAATTGGTAAACTACAGAAGGTGGAGAAGTTTCTGGTTTTGTTTTTGTTTGTTTCACAGAAGAGAAAGAACATTCCTCTACATGTAAAAAAAAAAAAAAAGAAAAAAAAAAGAAAAAAAAGGTTTTACTGTAAATGTATCTGCTGAAATGAGTGGAGTTTCTCATTGCATTTATTTGGACTGCTCTTGTTTTCCACCATGGCCACTTTGTTCACAAGTCAGAGCTGCTCAGCGTTCAGAGGTGTGGCTATATTCCCATATCAGCATTTCCAGCAGGCACTACTCAAAAGCAGGAAAATTTCAGCACCCTGGAACAGCTGTGTGTCCTGTTGCACTGTGCCTGCGGTCGCTACCAAAGTGTGCAGATGCACAGAGGATAACCCAGAATGGGTCATCCAAGCTCACGTCTGGCCTGCGCACAAGACACAGCAA
Organism: Cariama cristata; assembly: GCF_000690535.1. Taxonomy (NCBI): domain Eukaryota; kingdom Metazoa; phylum Chordata; class Aves; order Cariamiformes; family Cariamidae; genus Cariama; species Cariama cristata. Next base: position 23,327 of record NW_009596504.1, read on the forward strand.
TTAGCATTGCAAATCCCACTTAAGTATGGGGAAGGGCTCCAAAAGCATTTTGATCCACTACAGAAATCTTTCCTTTCCTACATACCAGTGTGCAAAATTTCTTACAAGAATGCCTCCGGTTCCCTTTCAGCTGGGACATGGTCAGTGGGAAGGCAGCTGAGCAGCCCCTCTCACACACGAGAGCTGATGCGGGCACAAAAGTAAGACGAAATTTCCCTTCACAGGCAAAGAGACTGCAACTCTGGGAGGGCTTGGGGCTCCTCTGATGGCAAGAGTTACCGGAGTCCTCGCCTCACTGGACTACCAGATGCCTAGTCCATGCCTAAAGGTGTACATTGCCAGGAGTCTGCAGAGTTTGAAAAACAGACTGGTTTTGTCTGCTGGGATTCTCCAAAAAATAGAGCTGAGACTTAGTTCTGTTCATGAGCTTGCAGATAAATGCATAGAGAAGAGTGCAAGGCCTCAAAATTAAACTCAAAAGCTACCTTTATTAATATATTTCCTTGACAGATTATTTTTAAGCACGCCTCTCTGCCAGCATGCATGCAAAGATTGTATTTCTCGGGAACATGCCTGAAGTTCATTCTGTTTTCAGGGCACACATACAATTCTCATTCATGTTAATGGGAAAGATTCTGCTACTTCAAGGGAGGAACAGACCCCTTAGAGATCTAGAATATTATTTTAGACCCCCTGATCTCCTAGAGCAGTGGGAGCAGATGGGTAGGTAGGGTCAGTGTCATAGCTCTTCCCTACTGGTTTATTAGCTCCCTGATTCTGCCCCACAGCATAAATCTTGCTGCAGTATGAGGCTGTGGTGGGGTTTGACATTGCATTGGATCAACCTGTTGAGGAGGTTTGTTTGGTTTTTTTCCTTAAGGATGTCTTGGTGAGTTGAAACATATGGGGTCAAATCTGTCAAAACCAGGACTGCCTCCTAGAGGAGAGCCCATTGGTGATAAAGGCAAAGTTACGTGAGTTTGAGACCTGGCATGACCTACTTACCAGGCAGAGTTATGAGAATCCATGTTAGGACAGTTTGTTTTTCAGCCTGGTTTCTCATGGGAACGAGGCTTATGCAATCGTACTGTCTGTGCGTCTGTGTCTACATCCTCCTCCCCTCCCCAATAACTTTTGGACTCATTGCTCAATTTCAACCTACTTTGACAGAGGGGGTAGAGGTTCCAGGGGTGCTGCTGGTTCTGCGAGCGTTATAAAAATCAGTAGAGGAGAGTGAATCTACAGGTGTCCACCGTGTCAGGAATTGCTGCAGCAAGAGTTTGTGTGGTTTCAGATACGAGAGCACCAAAATAATAGGATGGTGGGGAGCAGCCTGCACAAATGGCCTAACCTGTGTAAAAACACTGCTTAACTCCTTCTCCCCTAGAAGCCAGAGACAGAGCCCCTAGCAAAGGAGGCTTTGGGAAATGCAGAAACCTTCTCAGTGCTGGAGCAGAGCTGGCTGTCAGTGCCACAGTCACGGCTGCTGGTGGTGGGTCCACGCAGCGCCAGGCTGTCCTGCTTCTCCCTTTGTGATACTGACTCACTCACAGGTGAGCCTCTCAAACCCCATTCCCTACTTTGTTTCTCTTTCTGTAAAACAATATGGATTTGAGAGGTTTCGTTAACTAACAGCCTTTTAAAACACACCGAGTGATGGCAGAGAAGCGTGCCTGTTGAGATCTGATGCAGTAAAAGCAAGGTTACAGGGGGTCTAGGATGAGGAGCTCTGCTGGGCTCAAGAGCATCTGACCTGAGCAGGAGTTTCCTCTGCCAGGGATACAAGCGATGTGATACTGCTAACTTTCATCATCCTAGTACTCACAAACCCAGGACTTGGGTATCAGCACAAATAAGGGTCTCATTCAGATCTAGTGCAGATCCTTTTTATCTCCCTGCCTTCCAAAAGATACTTTGCCAGTGCTGCTATGTGAACTTAGTTAATTACAGGGGGGGAAATTATGGCCCCATAGACTTCACAGAGAATAGTCAGTATAGGTACAGCATTTAATGATATGCAATTAAAACACTATATATCTAACTCCTAAGAAATGGTGGGTTTAGAGAGGGACTGCTTAGAGTGAGCAGGTGATAATGAACTCCCTAGGTTGCAAAGGCATCATTTCAAAACTATAGCGTGAATTTATTAAACAAGCTACGGAAGAGCAGTGTTATTATATGAATATACAGGGAAAGGCACTAGATCAGGAAAACCCCTTGGATTTCTGCTTCCACATTACATGCATGACAGCTTCTTTTGGCTCGTAAATAACAACAGAAGAACACATATGAATTTTTTCAGTAATTTGTGATCTCCCCACAAATTCTCATTTTTTGGGAAAACTATGTTGCATGACTGCTAAACAGATGAGAAGAGAGAATGTTTCTATTTATTTCATTAGAGTTTCCAAAAAAAGCATGAGGAGCTGGTATTTTAAACACTGCATAGTTAAATAGCATAGGTGAAATTAATCAGTGGGTTCTTTGGAGTCAGTGCAGGGAAAAATAGACCCTTCTAGGACATAATCCAGGACTATGATGCCTCTGGAGATGGATGTCAGCAGGCTGTGGGAAAGGACAATCTCAGACTGCTAACTTCTTCTAGAGCAGATATTGGAGAGTTAAAGGTTTACAAAAAAAGACTGCTTGTATCTCTCAAGCTTCTCTGTTGTATCTATCTGTGTCTTCCTAACTCTAGAAATTACAGCTAAAGTTCCCGGCTCCATCCCATTTGGGGCAATGAGTGCCTCAGTCAAAGCTGGATCACCTGTAGATGCTTCTCCTCTTTACTTAAAACTCTTTTATAACAAAAATATTCCCTCTTCTCCTGAGTGATGAATTGCTCTATTAGGGGCTCTCTTCTCTTCCTAAGTTGTGCAGACTTGGTACAGTGAACTCCAGATTGTTTTCTCTACTTCCCAACCGGTGCATCTCCTTTGAAGTTGAAGGAGCTGCTGTGATTTTAGCCCCATTGAGAGACTCACCATGGAAGAAGTATATAAAAGACTACTGCTCACAGGGTGGGAGCTGCTGGTTTCCAGTTTCTCATTAATTTTTCACTTGTCTTTTATTTCAGTGGGTCTACACTATGCTCCACCTTTGGCACAGACACAAATACTATTTTTTTATGTGGTTCAGTTGGAGGAATGGTTTTGATCATTAAAAGCAAAGCAAAAATTATTTCAAGCAAAATTCCAGAGCCTCTTCTGCATCCATTTATCTTTCCATGGCTTCCTTAAAGCATTGCCTACTAACTCTCAGGGGATATGTGCTCCAACTGTGTTTCACCACATTTACAGGAACAGTCACATATGACCAAGGCTAAAATTTAACCTTAATTGCCCACAGGCTGCTGCCATTGAACCCTGTTGGCAAGTAGGGGTTTTGAAGTGTTGAAATGAGCCCAGTAAAAACAATAGGCAAGACAAAAACATACGAAGTTGTGAACTATCTTTAAAAATATTAATATGCTAAAATCTAAGTGATGAAGCCTCACATCTCTTGAAAGAATGTGTAATTTCCTGTAATCATTTCCTTAAAATATTCCTGCTAGGGACTTCGAAGCAGTCAAAGAAGAGAGGAGTCTCTGGAGAACCCACCACCGCTCCCTGCTGAGACAGGGCTTTGGAAAGTGAATCACTGCTGTGTGACTGGATCCATGCCATACACAAAGGATCAATAAAGTTTTATGTACCTTAGTCGCAAGCCTCAGGTTTTTGATTCCAGGTGTTCACATTAATCTGGGACACAATGGAAGGAAGAAGTTGCGACGGTTGCATGGAGATGGCAGCACAATCTGGACTGACTTTAGTCAGCAAGCGCAAGAAGTTTAATTATCTAAAATAATTGCACTTCTTGAAGGCTTTTATGCTGTTTGCTTAAGTCCACTGTGCACTGATACTATATAATTACTCCAGACACCTGAGTGTCTGGGGTCTTCAGTGGTCAGTAACATTACGCCTATGAGGAAATCTTTGTTTGTGCTTTATCATCCCATAACTGGCAAAAGTAAAAAAATATTATCAACCTGGGTACAGAGGTGTGAAGGGAAATCATAGGAGGATAGTACATAAGTTTATTTTAGATCTGAATTTCAGAAGTGTGTGGTCTCAGAGAGTAAAACTAGCCCTTAGCTCTTAGGAACAAATCCCTCCTAGGGACTTAAGAGTTTGCATGCTTTCGTAGGTTTAGGGCATCATTTTGACCCCCAGGCTTGTGGAAACTCTATTTAATGGCACCTGCAACCATTAGAAATGATTACAGCCCTCAGATTGTAGTAATTGGGGACCACAGTTTGTGCTGCAAGCGTTGTTCTATGGAACTGCACTTTCCAACCAGAACTCTTCAGTCAAAGGTTACCAAGAGCCACCTCCCATCTCCATGATAATTTCCGTCTCTATAATGCGTCCCTTTTTGTTTCATCTGACATTTCTATCACCTTTAAGAAGTCCTATAGAGAAGGGGCCATGAGGTTTGGATGTAATTGGCATATGGATGGAGCTTAGGTTTTTTAATACGCAGTTTTTATAAGACTGCTTTTATGGTTGCCTTTGCTCTTTGATCTCCACTTGAAAAACGTTTTTCATGGAGTTTGTTTGAAAGCACAAATAATCACTTACCACAACTAAGGGCTAGCAAATAGTTCTAGAAAAGAAAGAAAACCAAAGAGAATCCATGAGCTGATGGAGATGCCTTGAAAGATGTTTTAGAAACAGCTTGTAATGGCACATTTTGCAGGACTGTTCATCAAGTTAATTCTCCTGTTGCATTGGCATTCTTGGATACGGTAATAACAACAAGGAAGGTTGTAATGGACTTCTAAAACGGGAGTGTTTTAATAGATTTCAGTAAATTACATTGTATTCAATTCTGTAGTGTTGTGATACAACACACTACAATGAAAGATAAAGTCACTTGTGGACATAATCTGTGGTTGAAAAATAAATATGATGATTCCCAAGAAAGATGAGATTTAACTAATTATGGAGAAGCTCTGAAAACCATGAAACAAAGCTGCTCTCATCTGATAGAAACAGGAGCAACCACAGTGGATGGGGAGAGCTATTCCAGATTTTGCAGTGTATTTGTAGCAAAAGCCACTCTTGTCATGGTAGATGAGCTGTAAATTGAGATACTCTAACAAAGGAAAGTCATTTCAGGGTGACTCAGCATGACTAAAGGTCCCAAAAGCCTTGAAGCAATCTACATGTGGGGAGAAAGCTGTCCTTATTATCTTGCTGATCTTGTGGATCTCCATAACAGTAATGTGGGGTGCAGGTGTATGTAAGAAAACTAGTGCTGAGATAGGATTTCTTCCCTTTAAAATCTCTCGGGTCTCGGAGAAATCCCCCTGGCAAAGACAACCTGAAAAGCAGAATATTTAAAAAATGTTAAAAGTCAATTCTTTCTGTCACTAACATTAAACTACTGTAATGTAGACTGGTTAATGATGGTGCTTCATGAAATAAGACATTAATCTCTACTTGTAATGCAAGAGCCATACAACTTGCTTCAGCCTTAATCTTTTATGAGTTATGGACTCTTCTGTGATTCATAAAACAAATAAATCACACCTCTAAGGCTATCATCTATTTATTACTGCTTTTTAAATGTTCAGGATAGTATAAAAAGGTTCTCTTTTGCTTGCCAAAGGTTGTCAGCTACTGAGTAACATTTGGAAACCAGAGTCCAGATTCTGTATACAGCTGGACACAGCTTTTGTCTTCATTCCTGAAGACAACCAGCTCCACAGAAGTGCACTCATGGGGCTGGGTGTGCAGATTTCATCCCGTGCTTTCAGGCTATGTTTATTGCAAGTGAGCCAACTGACCTAAAAGACGACAGAAAGTCCTTGGCCTTCCTTTTTAGAAAGAGACAACGGCTAATCAGTAAAAAGGACTTGCCAAGTTATGAAACCATGGGGAGAGTAAGGGAAAAGAATAATTTGGAGCAGCAAATATCAGAGTAGAACAAATGCTCAAATTACTGGGAGATTTATCCAAGCCAGAAATCACAGTTCCACTGGTACTTTACCACATGCTCTGTGCACATTTTGATGTTACTCTCTTTGCAGCAGAACCATAACCCCAGAGTCTACATAAGAAAGCTGTTGGTCCAGCAGACCTGGGAGGGCTTTGTATGCAGGCTGGCAGCAAACTTTGCATCCAGTGTTTACAGTGAGAGAAAAAAAGTAAAAACATCTGTTTTTAGGAACCTTCAGCACTTCCATTTTTGAAAGGAGTCCTCCTGGTTGGTTCCCAACCTGCATCACAAGGTTGGCAGTCTGGTTGGCTTGATTGTTCCCAAATCCTACTGGTGTTGGGGAATGAAACTCACTCCTTCCACTTCCTGCCTACAAAGACCCCAACAACTCCCATTGTAGTCACTGACCTTGACCTTGGATTTCAAAATCTCAGTGACCCAGAGGAATTACTGAAGTAAATAAATAAAATAAAACACATGCCTTTAAACTGCAGGAGCCATGAAGTATACTCCCTTGAAACCATGTACATATTTATTCCTGCCCAAATGGAGATTTATGGATATAACGATGTGACTCTTCTTCATATTTGTCTTGTGTGTGATTTGTTTGAAGCAATTGTAAAACTATAGATTTCCCAGGGCACTTCTTGTAAGTTGTAGTGAAAGCTTGGTTCATTCTAGCCGTACTACAACTCCAGCATAGATTGCATTACTTCAAACCTTGGTCTGTGGACTCGAAAGAGCACAGTAATTGCATGTCCTTTCCAAGAACACTAAAAAATATATAAATACTAACCAAGTGCAATCTAGCATTTTCTCTTGTCATATGCTGCATATTCCATTAGACAGCACTCAGGTCCCATGTCTTATTTGGATAGTTTCTGTGAAAAGCAGGTGGAATTGGAAAACTGGAGGTCAGTTACCCAGACGATGCAGACAATATTTTCTGCTCTTTTTGGCAAACAAACAGATTTTTTTTTTCTATATAAAAGAATACTATAGTAAAAGAAATTCAAGAGGCACACTAGTAAAACACAGTCCTTCGCGTAAGTAAGTGCTTTCCCAACCAAAGAGGGTGAGAGGCAGAATTCAGCAGGGTAATAAACGCTCCTAAATCTCAGGACAAGTAAGTGAGTGCTGCTGATTTATTTCCCCTTTTGTTTTTTAAGAATTGAAGCTCTTTGTATGTGATTGTGTAGTGGTGACTGCAACTTCAATTTCAGTTTGCTTTTCCCTTAGAGATGTTTCCTCACTTCAAGTCAGTGGTGAAGCTATCTGGGGGAAAGTTCCACTATAGGTGCTACTCAGATATATTTACAGAAAGAATAATGGTTACGCAATGCTAATATTAAAACACCTATGAACACTCACATGCTTTAGAGTTAGAAAATGAATTCAAGTGCAGCTTCTTGTTTTCAGAGGAGCAAAATGAACAAGTGGAAAAAATCTGGTCATTAATGACAGCAAAGCTTCCTATGAATGATCACTGTAGCATACCTCAGGTTTCTAAAGCAGCTGTTGATAAATGACACCAGAAGGTGTCTTTTGGCTAGGAAAGCTGCCCATTTTCATAAAGATTGTGTTCTGAAACCCCTGCAATTATATTATACTGCTCTTGCACCACTCTGTGGAATTTTGCGTTTTATTTCCTACAGCTTCATGCAGACTCAAGCAGTTTGGCCTCTTTATTAAACATAAGCATCAATCTGTAAAAAGCCTCTTGATTGTCTAGACAACTAGTTGTGAAAGTCAGCTTTGTTTCGTTGACTCTGCGTCCCTGGGGATACGGACACTGCTCCTTCTGTTCTCGTCTGTCAATACTCTTCAGCCAAAATTTTGGATTTCCCCCCCCCCGCCCCGTATCTGCCAATTATTCTAGTTTTGGAATCCAACTGAAAAATGTTTCAGTGTTTAATACTTTTTCTTTTTTAATAAATAAATGCCAGCAGCCTGGAGCTTATGAGCAGCCCTACAGTAATAAAAGGATGTACACAGCAGGCAGTACTCAATTTGCAAAAGAAAAACAGATTAACATTTCAGGTTTCTGAGGGCTTTTTGTCAACAACAGTATTATTCTAGTTTTGGAATCCAACTGAAAAATGTTTCAGTGTTTAATACTTTTTCTTTTTTAATAAATAAATGCCAGCAGCCTGGAGCTTATGAGCAGCCCTACAGTAATAAAAGGATGTACACAGCAGGCAGTACTCAATTTGCAAAAGAAAAACAGATTAACATTTCAGGTTTCTGAGGGCTTTTTGTCAACAACAGTACATTTAAAAACATCAATCTAGTAGTAATTGCATTATCAGTGCATTCTCGGCTGATTCTTTGGCTGATTCCCTTAACATCATGGAATGGAGAAGTAGCTATGGGAAGTCTTTTTAATATATATAAAAAGTAAAAGCCTGGTAACAGTCAAGTTGATTTGATTGTATATAATTCCCGTTTCTGGGACTGGAATGAAGTGAATACACGAGTAACGGTAGGGGACTGAACACCCACAGCCAGGCCCTCAACAGCTACAAAAACTGGTACCAAGTCCTATTCCCGGGCACTTTTATGGAAAATACGTTGTAAGCTGATAATGAAAAAGAGCACTTAAGGAAAAAAAAAAAAAAAACCCTCAGCGAAGACTTTAAGAAAACACCATGGGAGTATCATTTCACCGTTTCTTTAGCAGATACTCACCAGCCACTTTTCAGGTATAATACCGCTGATTGCATCCATGCAATGAACAACATGGAATGAGACGTTGTTCTCCTTCTCCAAATTCTCTACGAGCCTTCAAGAGCTATCAGAAACCATGTAAGAAATACCCTGAATGCAGAAGATAATCAGCTCCTGGGAGCCTGCTGCTCCTGAATACCCTCACTGAGCGCTTTCCCCACCAGGCTCCTGGCTGTGCCGGAGGATGGCTGGGTACAGCTCTTCCCTTTGGAGAGGTTTCATTTTGTACAAATAATTACTGTGAATTACATGGGAATACAAAAAGGCTGGTTCCACAGTGGACTGGGTACAGGCTCAAGTATTTTCTTATTTCCTTCCTACATAGTTGCCTCAACTGCTGGGGTTTTAGCTATGCTAGTCGTCCCCTCTGGGTGTGCCTCACCTGATGAAGAATAGACAAATCCTTTTAAAATTTTGTAGTATGGAAAAATAATCTTGAGTCTGGTTTTATGCTAATTCATGTACACACTTCTGATAATTTTGTCTTATGTATATTTATTAGGCTTTTTTTTTTTTCTTCTAACATCATTAGATTTGTCTTGAACTCAAAGGTCAGTTCCTGCGCCAGTATAAATCAATGTAACTACATTGATTTCAAGGATTGCAGCATCTTTCATTAATTCCTTTTGCCAGGGATACTGTAGTTGTCTCTGGGGAAGAAGGTATATATATTTTTATGCATTTTGATTTAAATCACAAAGAAAAAAGAAACTTCTGTGAAGAATTTAATTCTGTAGCATGCCATTAACTGTGCAATTAAGGCCTAGTGGTGTTAAATGATCAATACAACAGAATCTCAGCCAGCCACCTCCAAAGATTTCTTTAAGTCCTTCCCCCATGCAGTTACTACTCTATCTTCATAGAAGAGAGCCCTGATTCTTGCACAGGAAAGCCTACCATCTTTTTTTTCTAGGAAAAATATGGTTTCCTTAGTTGGATATACTCTGTTAGACACCTAAAGGACACATTCCCAATAAAACAATCCAAGTGTTGGTCTTACTCATTCAGATTCAGTCTCTCCAAAATAAATTCCAATCACTCATCTAATTATATTTCCCTACTTTTATTGGTCTTTATGACAGGAGTAGTTGCATGCTTTCTTTGAGCTGTAAATTAAATATATAGGGAGAGAGAGAAAGAGCATTAAAATTATGCAAAGTGTTTCAATGTTAAAATGGGAAGCTATGTCTTTAAAAATAATTTCTGGTGTAAAGGTGTCTCTGTGGTTATATGTGGATATATATATCTATCTATCTTTTCCCACTTTACAGGGAGTTCCCAGTGTGTGCCGTTCTGTAGCTTCTCTTCCGTGCATGCAAAAAGCAGCTTCACATGAAACTGATAATTCTCTC